>NW_027455075.1:0-46522 GCF_040206685.1 Ascaphus truei
GACAGAGGCACAGTGAGGGGAGGAGGGGAGAGAGGCACAGTGAGGGGACGGGGGGAGAGAGGCACAGTGAGGGGGGAGAGAGGCACAGTGAGGGGAGGGGCGGAGAGAGGCACAGTGAGGGAGGTTGGAGAGGCACAGTGAGGAGAAGGTAGAGAAGCACAGTGAGGGGAGGGGGGAGAGGCACAGTGAGGGAGAGAGGCACAGTGAGGGGAGAGAGGCACAGTGAGGGGAGGGGGGAGAGGCACAGTGAGGGGAGGAGGGAGATGCACAGTGAGGGGAAGGGGAGAGAGGCACAGTGAGGGAGGGGGGAGGAGGCACAGTGAGGGGGGAGGAGG
The DNA here is from genome assembly GCF_040206685.1 of Ascaphus truei. Taxonomy (NCBI): domain Eukaryota; kingdom Metazoa; phylum Chordata; class Amphibia; order Anura; family Ascaphidae; genus Ascaphus; species Ascaphus truei. The sequence continues at coordinate 336 of NW_027455075.1, forward strand.
CACAGTGAGGGGGAGTGAGGCACAGTGAGGGGAGGGGGGAGAGAGGCAAAGTGAGGGGGAGCGGGGCACAGTGAGGGGAGGGGAGAGAGGCACAGTGAGGGGGAGAGAGGCACAGTGAGGGGAGGGGGGAGGAGGCACAGTGAGGGGAGGGGGGAGGAGGCACAGTGAGGGGGGAGAGGCACAGTGAGGGGAGGGGGGAGAGAGGCACAGTGAGGGGGGGGAGAGAGGCAGAGTGAGGGGGGAGAGAGGCAAGTGAGGGGAGCGGGGCACAGTGAGGGGAGGGGAGGGGAGAGGAGGCACAGTGAGGGGAGTGGGGGAGAGGCACAGTGTGGGGAAGGAGGGGAGAGAGGCACAGTGAGGGGAAGGGGGAGAGAGGCACAGTGAGGGGAGGGGGGAGAGAGGCACAGTGAGGGGAGTGGGGGAGAGAGGCACAGTGAGGGGAGGGGGGAGCGAGGCACAGTGAGGGGACGGAGGGACAGAGGCACAGTGAGGGGATGGGGACAGAGGCACAGTGAGGGGAGGAGGGGAGAGAGGCACAGTGAAGAGAGGGGGGGAGAGAGGCACAGTGAGGGGAGGGGGGAGAGAGGCACAGTGAGGGGAGGGCCGGAGAGAGGCACAGTGAGGGGAGAGGGGAGAGAGGCACAGTGAGGAGAAGGGAGAGAAGCACAGTGAGGGGAGGGGGAGAGGCACAGTGAGGGGAGGGGAGAGAGACACAGTGAGGGGAGGGGGGAGAGGCACAGTGAGGGGAGGGGGGAGAGGCACAGTGAGGGGAGGGGGGAGAGGCACAGTGAGGGGAGGGGGGAGAGGCACAGTGAGGGGAAGGGGGGAGAGGCACAGTGAGGGGAAGGGGGAGAGAGGCACAGTGAGGGGAGGGGAGAGAGGCACAGTGAGGGAAGGGGAGAGAGGCACAGTGAGGGGTAGGGGAGGGGAGAGGCACAGTGAGGGGTGAGAGGCACAGTGAGGGGGGGGAGAGACACAGTGAGGGGAGGGGGGAGAGAGGCACAGTGAGGGGAGGGGGAGAGAGGCACAGTGAGGGGAGTGGGGGAGAGAGGCACAGTGAGGGGAGGGGAGAGAGGCACAGTGAGGGGAGTGGGGGAGAGAGGCACAGTGAGGGGAGTGGGGGAGAGAGGCACAGTGAGGGGAGAGGGGGAGAGAGGCACAGTGAGGGGGAGAGGGGAGAGAGGCACAGTGAGGGGAGGGGGGAGGAGGCACAGTGAGGGGGGGAGGGAGGCACAGTGAGGGGAGGGGGGAGAGAGGCAAAGTGAGGGGAGCGGGGCACAGTGAGGGGAGGGGAGAGAGGCACAGTGAGGGGAGTGGGGGAGAGAGGCACAGTGAGGGGAAGGAGGGGAGAGAGGCACAGTGAGGGGAGGGGGGGAGGAGGCACAGTGAGGGGGGGAGGGAGGCACAGTGAGGGGAGGGGGGAGAGAGGCAAAGTGAGGGGAGCGGGGCACAGTGAGGGGAGGGGAGAGAGGCACAGTGAGGGGAGTGGGGGGAGAGAGGCACAGTGAGGGGAAGGAGGGGAGAGAGGCACAGTGAGGGAGGAGGGGAGAGAGGCACAGTGAGGGGAGGGGGGAGAGAGGCACAGTGAGGGGAGTGGGGGAGAGAGGCACAGTGAGGGGAGGGGGGAGCGAGGCACAGTGAGGGGATGGGGACAGAGGCACAGTGAGGGGAGGAGGGGAGAGAGGCACAGTGAAGGGAGGGGGGGAGAGAGGCACAGTGAGGGGAGGGAGGAGAGAGGCACAGTGAGGGGGGAGAAGCACAGTGAGGGGACAGGAGAGGCACAGTGAGGGGACAGGGAGAGGCACAGTGAGGGGAGGGGTGAGAGGCACAGTGAGGGAGGGGGGAGAGAGGCACAGTGAGGGGGGGGATAGAGGCACAGTGAGGAGAGGGGGGAGAGAGGCGCAGCGAGGGGAGGGGGGGAGAGGCACAGTGAGGGGACTGGGGGAAGGGGGTATAGAGGCAGTGAGGGGAGGGGGAGAGAGGCGCAGTGGGAGGAGGGGGAGAGAGGCGCAGTGGGGGGAGGGGAAGAGGTGCGCAGTGAGGGGAGGGGGAAAAAGAGGCACAGTGAGGGGAGGGGGAGAGAGGCACAGTGAGGGGAGTGGGGGAGAGAGGCACAGTGAGGGGAGGGGGGAGCGAGGCACAGTGAGGGGAGGGTGGACAGAGGCACAGTGAGGGGAGGAGGGGAGAGAGGCACAGTGAGGGACGTGGGGAGAGAGGCACAGTGAGGGGGGAGAGAGGCACAGTGAGGGGAGGGGCGGAGAGAGGCACAGTGAGGGAGGTTGGAGAGGCACAGTGAGGAGAAGGTAGAGAAGCACAGTGAGGGGAGGGGGGAGAGGCACAGTGAGGGGAGAGGCACAGTGAGGGGAGAGAGGCACAGTGAGGGGAGGGGGGAGATGCACAGTGAGGGGAAGGGGAGAGAGGCACAGTGAGGGGAGGGGGGAGGAGGCACAGTGAGGGGGGAGGAGGCACAGTGAGGGGGGAGTGAGGCACAGTGAGGGGAGGGGGGAGAGAGGCACAGTGAGGGGGGGAGAGAGGCAAAGTGAGGGGAGCGGGGCACAGTGAGGGGAGGGGAGAGAGGCACAGTGAGGGGAGTGGGGGAGAGGCACAGTGTGGGGAAGGAGGGGAGAGAGGCACAGTGAGGGGAGGGGGGAGAGGCACAGTGAGGGAAGGGGGAGAGAGGCACAGTGAGGGGAGGGGGGGAGAGAGGCACAGTGAGGGGAGTGGGGGAGAGAGGCACAGTGAGGGGAGGGGGGAGCGAGGCACAGTGAGGGGACGGAGGGACAGAGGCACAGTGAGGGGATGGGGACAGAGGCACAGTGAGGGGAGGAGGGGAGAGAGGCACAGTGAAGGGAGGGGGGGAGAGAGGCACAGTGAGAGGAGGGGCGGAGAGAGGCACAGTGAGGAGAAGGGAGAGAAGCACAGTGAGGGGAGGGGGGAGAGAGGCACAGTGAGGGGAGGGCCGGAGAGAGGCACAGTGAGGGGAGAGGGGAGAGAGGCACAGTGAGGAGAAGGGAGAGAAGCACAGTGAGGGGAGGGGGAGAGACACAGTGAGGGGAGGGGAGAGAGACACAGTGAGGGGAGGGGGAGATGCACAGTGAGGGGAGGGGGGAGAGGCACAGTGAGGGGAGGGGGGAGAGGCACAGTGAGGGGAAGGGGGGAGAGGCACAGTGAGGGGAAGGGGAGAGAGGCACAGTGAGGGGAAGGGGAGAGAGGCACAGTGAGGGGAAGGGGAGAGAGGCACAGTGAGGGGTAGGGGAGGGGGAGAGGCACAGTGAGGGGTGAGAGGCACAGTGAGGGGGGGGAGAGACACAGTGAGGGGAGGGGGGAGAGAGGCACAGTGAGGGGAGTGGGGGAGAGAGGCACAGTGAGGGGAGGGGAGAGAGGCACAGTGAGGGGAGTGGAAGAGGTGCGCAGTGAGGGGAGGGGGAAAAAGAGGCACAGTGAGGGGAGGGGGAGAGAGGCACAGTGAGGGGAGTGGGGGAGAGAGGCACAGTGAGGGGAGGGGGGAGCGAGGCACAGTGAGGGGAGGGGGGAGCGAGGCACAGTGAGGGGAGGGTGGGACAGAGGCACAGTGAGGGGAGGAGGGGAGAGAGGCACAGTGAGGGGACGGGGGGAGAGAGGCACAGTGAGGGGGGAGAGAGGCACAGTGAGGGGAGGGGGGAGCGAGGCACAGTGAGGGGAGGGTGGGACAGAGGCACAGTGAGGGGAGGAGGGGAGAGAGGCACAGTGAGGGGACGGGGGGAGAGAGGCACAGTGAGGGGGGAGAGAGGCACAGTGAGGGGAGGGGCGGAGAGAGGCACAGTGAGGGAGGTTGGAGAGGCACAGTGAGGAGAAGGTAGAGAAGCACAGTGAGGGGAGGGGGGAGAGGCACAGTGAGGGGAGAGAGGCACAGTGAGGGGAGAGAGGCACAGTGAGGGGAGGGGGGAGAGGCACAGTGAGGGGAGGAGGGAGATGCACAGTGAGGGGAAGGGGAGAGAGGCACAGTGAGGGGAGGGGGGAGGAGGCACAGTGAGGGGGGAGGAGGCACAGTGAGGGGGGAGTGAGGCACAGTGAGGGGAGGGGGGAGAGAGGCAAAGTGAGGGGAGCGGGGCACAGTGAGGGGAGGGGAGAGAGGCACAGTGAGGGGAGAGGGGAGAGAGGCACAGTGAGGGGAGGGGGGAGGAGGCACAGTGAGGGGAGGGGGGAGGAGGCACAGTGAGGGGGGAGAGGCACAGTGAGGGGAGGGGGGAGAGAGGCACAGTGAGGGGGGGGAGAGAGGCAGAGTGAGGGGGGAGAGAGGCAAAGTGAGGGGAGCGGGGCACAGTGAGGGGAGGGGAGAGAGGCACAGTGAGGGGAGTGGGGGAGAGGCACAGTGTGGGGAAGGAGGGGAGAGAGGCACAGTGAGGGGAAGGGGGAGAGAGGCACAGTGAGGGGAGGGGGGAGAGAGGCACAGTGAGGGGAGTGGGGGAGAGAGGCACAGTGAGGGGAGGGGGGAGCGAGGCACAGTGAGGGGACGGAGGGACAGAGGCACAGTGAGGGGATGGGGACAGAGGCACAGTGAGGGGAGGAGGGGAGAGAGGCACAGTGAAGGGAGGGGGGGAGAGAGGCACAGTGAGGGGAGGGGGGAGAGAGGCACAGTGAGGGGAGGGCCGGAGAGAGGCACAGTGAGGGGAGAGGGGAGAGAGGCACAGTGAGGAGAAGGGAGAGAAGCACAGTGAGGGGAGGGGGAGAGGCACAGTGAGGGGAGGGGAGAGAGACACAGTGAGGGGAGGGGGGAGAGGCACAGTGAGGGGAGGGGGGAGAGGCACAGTGAGGGGAGGGGGGAGAGGCACAGTGAGGGGAGGGGGGAGAGGCACAGTGAGGGGAAGGGGGGAGAGGCACAGTGAGGGGAAGGGGAGAGAGGCACAGTGAGGGGAAGGGGAGAGAGGCACAGTGAGGGGAAGGGGAGAGAGGCACAGTGAGGGGTAGGGGAGGGGGAGAGGCACAGTGAGGGGTGAGAGGCACAGTGAGGGGGGGGGAGAGACACAGTGAGGGGAGGGGGGAGAGAGGCACAGTGAGGGGGAGTGGGGGAGAGAGGCACAGTGAGGGGAGGGGAGAGAGGCACAGTGAGGGGAGTGGGGGAGAGAGGCACAGTGAGGGGAGGGGAGAGAGGCACAGTGAGGGGAGTGGGGGAGAGAGGCACAGTGAGGGGAGAGGGGAGAGAGGCACAGTGAGGGGAGGGGGGAGGAGGCACAGTGAGGGGGGGAGAGAGGCACAGTGAGGGGAGGGGGGAGAGAGGCAAAGTGAGGGGAGAGGGGCACAGTGAGGGGAGGGGAGAGAGGCACAGTGAGGGGAGTGGGGGAGAGAGGCACAGTGAGGGGAAGGAGGGGAGAGAGGCACAGTGAGGGGAGGGGGGAGAGAGGCACAGTGAGGGGAGGGGGGAGAGAGGCACAGTGAGGGGAGTGGGGGAGAGAGGCACAGTGAGGGGAGGGGGGGAGCGAGGCACAGTGAGGGGATGGGGACAGAGGCACAGTGAGGGGAGGAGGGGAGAGAGGCACAGTGAAGGGAGGGGGGGAGAGAGGCACAGTGAGGGGAGGGAGGAGAGAGGCACAGTGAGGGGGGGAGAAGCACAGTGAGGGGACAGGGAGAGGCACAGTGAGGGGACAGGGAGAGGCACAGTGAGGGGAGGGGGTGAGAGGCACAGTGAGGGGAGGGGGGAGAGAGGCACAGTGAGGGGGGGGATAGAGGCACAGTGAGGAGAGGGGGGAGAGAGGCGCAGCGAGGGGAGGGGGGAGAGGCACAGTGAGGGGACTGGGGGAAGGGGGTATAGAGGCAGTGAGGGGAGGGGGAGAGAGGCGCAGTGGGAGGAGGGGGAGAGAGGCGCAGTGGGGGGAGGGGAAGAGGTGCGCAGTGAGGGGAGGGGGAAAAAGAGGCACAGTGAGGGGAGGGGGAGAGAGGCACAGTGAGGGGAGTGGGGGAGAGAGGCACAGTGAGGGGAGGGGGGAGCGAGGCACAGTGAGGGGAGGGTGGGACAGAGGCACAGTGAGGGGAGGAGGGGAGAGAGGCACAGTGAGGGGACGGGGGGAGAGAGGCACAGTGAGGGGGGAGAGAGGCACAGTGAGGGGAGGGGCGGAGAGAGGCACAGTGAGGGAGGTTGGAGAGGCACAGTGAGGAGAAGGTAGAGAAGCACAGTGAGGGAGGGGGAGAGGCACAGTGAGGGGAGAGAGGCACAGTGAGGGGAGAGAGGCACAGTGAGGGGAGGGGGGAGAGGCACAGTGAGGGGAGGAGGGAGATGCACAGTGAGGGGAAGGGGAGAGAGGCACAGTGAGGGGAGGGGGGAGAGGCACAGTGAGGGGAAGGGGGGAGAGGCACAGTGAGGGGAAGGGGAGAGAGGCACAGTGAGGGGAAGGGGAGAGAGGCACAGTGAGAGGAGGGGCGGAGAGAGGCACAGTGAGGAGAAGGGAGAGAAGCACAGTGAGGGGAGGGGGGAGAGAGGCACAGTGAGGGGAGGGCCGGAGAGAGGCACAGTGAGGGGAGAGGGGAGAGAGGCACAGTGAGGAGAAGGGAGAGAAGCACAGTGAGGGGAGGGGGAGAGGCACAGTGAGGGGAGGGGGGAGATGCACAGTGAGGGGAGGGGGAGAGGCACAGTGAGGGGAGGGGGGAGAGGCACAGTGAGGGGAGGGGGGAGAGGCACAGTGAGGGGAAGGGGAGAGAGGCACAGTGAGGGGAAGGGGAGAGAGGCACAGTGAGGGGAGGAGGGGAGAGAGGCACAGTGAGGGGACGGGGGGAGAGAGGCACAGTGAGGGGGGAGAGAGGCACAGTGAGGGGAGGGGCGGAGAGAGGCACAGTGAGGGAGGTTGGAGAGGCACAGTGAGGAGAAGGTAGAGAAGCACAGTGAGGGGAGGGGGGAGAGGCACAGTGAGGGGAGGGGGGAGAGGCACAGTGAGGGGAGGGGGGAGAGGCACAGTGAGGGGAGGAGGGAGATGCACAGTGAGGGGAAGGGGAGAGAGGCACGGGGAGGGGGGAGGAGGCACAGTGAGGGGGGAGGAGGCACAGTGAGGGGGGAGTGAGGCACAGTGAGGGGAGGGGGGAGAGAGGCACAGTGAGGGGGGGAGAGAGGCAAAGTGAGGGGAGCGGGGCACAGTGAGGGGAGGGGAGAGAGGCACAGTGAGGGGAGAGGGGAGAGAGGCACAGTGAGGGGAGGGGGGAGGAGGCACAGTGAGGGGAGGGGGGAGGAGGCACAGTGAGGGGGGGAGAGGCACAGTGAGGGGAGGGGGGAGAGAGGCACAGTGAGGGGCGGGGGAGAGAGGCAGAGTGAGGGGGGGGAGAGAGGCAAAGTGAGGGGAGCGGGGCACAGTGAGGGGAGGGGAGAGAGGCACAGTGAGGGGAGTGGGGGAGAGGCACAGTGTGGGGAAGGAGGGGAGAGAGGCACAGTGAGGGGAGGGGGGAGAGGCACAGTGAGGGAAGGGGGAGAGAGGCACAGTGAGGGGAGGGGGGAGAGAGGCACAGTGAGGGGACGGAGGGACAGAGGCACAGTGAGGGGATGGGGACAGAGGCACAGTGAGGGGAGGAGGGGAGAGAGGCACAGTGAAGGGAGGGGGGGAGAGAGGCACAGTGAGAGGAGGGGCGGAGAGAGGCACAGTGAGGAGAAGGGAGAGAAGCACAGTGAGGGGAGGGGGGAGAGAGGCACAGTGAGGGGAGGGCCGGAGAGAGGCACAGTGAGGGGAGAGGGGAGAGAGGCACAGTGAGGAGAAGGGAGAGAAGCACAGTGAGGGGAGGGGGAGAGGCACAGTGAGGGGAGGGGAGAGAGACACAGTGAGGGGAGGGGGGAGATGCACAGTGAGGGGAGGGGGGAGAGGCACAGTGAGGGGAGGGGGGAGAGGCACAGTGAGGGGAGGGGGGAGAGGCACAGTGAGGGGAAGGGGGGAGAGGCACAGTGAGGGGAAGGGGAGAGAGGCACAGTGAGGGGAAGGGGAGAGAGGCACAGTGAGGGGAAGGGGAGAGAGGCACAGTGAGGGGTAGGGGAGGGGGAGAGGCACAGTGAGGGGTGAGAGGCACAGTGAGGGGAGGGGGGAGAGAGGCACAGTGAGGGGAGTGGGGGAGAGAGGCACAGTGAGGGGAGGGGAGAGAGGCACAGTGAGGGGAGTGGGGGAGAGAGGCACAGTGAGGGGAGTGGGTGAGAGAGGCACAGTGAGGGAGAGGGGGAGAGAGGCACAGTGAGGGGAGAGGGGAGAGAGGCACAGTGAGGGGAGGGGGGAGGAGGCACAGTGAGGGGGGGAGGGAGGCACAGTGAGGGGAGGGGGGAGAGAGGCAAAGTGAGGGGAGCGGGGCACAGTGAGGGGAGGGGAGAGAGGCACAGTGAGGGGAGTGGGGGAGAGAGGCACAGTGAGGGGAAGGAGGGGAGAGAGGCACAGTGAGGGGAGGGGGGAGAGAGGCACAGTGAGGGGAGGGGGGAGAGAGGCACAGTGAGGGGAGTGGGGGAGAGAGGCACAGTGAGGGGAGGGGGGAGCGAGGCACAGTGAGGGGATGGGGACAGAGGCACAGTGAGGGGAGGAGGGGAGAGAGGCACAGTGAAGGGAGGGGGGGAGAGAGGCACAGTGAGGGGAGGGAGGAGAGAGGCACAGTGAGGGGACAGGGAGAGGCACAGTGAGGGGACAGGGAGAGGCACAGTGAGGGGACAGGGAGAGGCACAGTGAGGGGAGGGGGTGAGAGGCACAGTGAGGGGAGGGGGGAGAGAGGCACAGTGAGGGGAGGGATAGAGGCACAGTGAGGAGAGGGGGGAGAGGCACAGTGAGGGGACTGGGGGAAGGGGGTATAGAGGCAGTGAGGGGAGGGGGAGAGAGGCGCAGTGGGAGGAGGGGGAGAGAGGCGCAGTGGGGGGAGGGGAAGAGGTGCGCAGTGAGGGGAGGGGGGGAGAGAGGCACAGTGAAGGGACGGGGGGAGAGAGGCACAGTGATGGGGGAGAGAGGCACAGTGAGGGGAGGGGGGAGCGAGGCACAGTGAGGGGAGGGTGGGACAGAGGCACAGTGAGGGGAGGAGGGGAGAGAGGCACAGTGAGGGGACGGGGGGAGAGAGGCACAGTGAGGGGGGAGAGAGGCACAGTGAGGGGAGGGGCGGAGAGAGGCACAGTGAGGGAGGTTGGAGAGGCACAGTGAGGAGAAGGTAGAGAAGCACAGTGAGGGGAGGGGGGAGAGGCACAGTGAGGGGGGAGAGGCACAGTGAGGGGAGGGGGGAGAGGCACAGTGAGGGGAGGAGGGAGATGCACAGTGAGGGGAAGGGGAGAGAGGCACAGTGAGGGGAGGGGGGAGGAGGCACAGTGAGGGGGGAGGAGGCACAGTGAGGGGGGAGTGAGGCACAGTGAGGGGAGGGGGGAGAGAGGCACAGTGAGGGGGGGAGAGAGGCAAAGTGAGGGGAGCGGGGCACAGTGAGGGGAGGGGAGAGAGGCACAGTGAGGGGAGAGGGGAGAGAGGCACAGTGAGGGGAGGGGGGAGGAGGCACAGTGAGGGGAGGGGGGAGGAGGCACAGTGAGGGGGGGAGAGGCACAGTGAGGGGCGGGGGAGAGAGGCAGAGTGAGGGGGGGAGAGAGGCAAAGTGAGGGGAGCGGGGCACAGTGAGGGGAGGGGAGAGAGGCACAGTGAGGGGAGTGGGGGAGAGGCACAGTGTGGGGAAGGAGGGGAGAGAGGCACAGTGAGGGGAGGGGGGAGAGGCACAGTGAGGGAAGGGGGAGAGAGGCACAGTGAGGGGAGGGGGGAGAGAGGCACAGTGAGGGGAGTGGGGGAGAGAGGCACAGTGAGGGGAGGGGGGAGCGAGGCACAGTGAGGGGACGGAGGGACAGAGGCACAGTGAGGGGATGGGGACAGAGGCACAGTGAGGGGAGGAGGGGAGAGAGGCACAGTGAAGGGAGGGGGGGAGAGAGGCACAGTGAGAGGAGGGGCGGAGAGAGGCACAGTGAGGAGAAGGGAGAGAAGCACAGTGAGGGGAGGGGGGAGAGAGGCACAGTGAGGGGAGGGCCGGAGAGAGGCACAGTGAGGGGAGAGGGGAGAGAGGCACAGTGAGGAGAAGGGAGAGAAGCACAGTGAGGGGAGGGGGAGAGGCACAGTGAGGGGAGGGGAGAGAGACACAGTGAGGGGAGGGGGGAGATGCACAGTGAGGGGAGGGGGGAGAGGCACAGTGAGGGGAGGGGGGAGAGGCACAGTGAGGGGAGGGGGGAGAGGCACAGTGAGGGGAAGGGGGGAGAGGCACAGTGAGGGGAAGGGGAGAGAGGCACAGTGAGGGGAAGGGGAGAGAGGCACAGTGAGGGGAAGGGGAGAGAGGCACAGTGAGGGGAAGGGGAGAGAGGCACAGTGAGGGGTAGGGGAGGGGAGAGGCACAGTGAGGGGTGAGAGGCACAGTGAGGGGAGGGGGGAGAGAGGCACAGTGAGGGGAGTGGGGGAGAGAGGCACAGTGAGGGGAGGGGAGAGAGGCACAGTGAGGGGAGTGGGGGAGAGAGGCACAGTGAGGGGAGTGGGTGAGAGAGGCACAGTGAGGGGAGAGGGGGAGAGAGGCACAGTGAGGGGAGAGGGGAGAGAGGCACAGTGAGGGGAGGGGGGAGGAGGCACAGTGAGGGGGGGAGGGAGGCACAGTGAGGGGAGGGGGGAGAGAGGCAAAGTGAGGGGAGCGGGGCACAGTGAGGGGAGGGGAGAGAGGCACAGTGAGGGGAGTGGGGGAGAGAGGCACAGTGAGGGGAAGGAGGGGAGAGAGGCACAGTGAGGGGAGGGGGGAGAGAGGCACAGTGAGGGGAGGGGGGAGAGAGGCACAGTGAGGGGAGTGGGGGAGAGAGGCACAGTGAGGGGAGGGGGGAGCGAGGCACAGTGAGGGGATGGGGACAGAGGCACAGTGAGGGGAGGAGGGGAGAGAGGCACAGTGAAGGGAGGGGGGGAGAGAGGCACAGTGAGGGGAGGGAGGAGAGAGGCACAGTGAGGGGGGGAGAAGCACAGTGAGGGGACAGGGAGAGGCACAGTGAGGGGACAGGGAGAGGCACAGTGAGGGGAGGGGGTGAGAGGCACAGTGAGGGGAGGGGGGAGAGAGGCACAGTGAGGGGAGGGATAGAGGCACAGTGAGGAGAGGGGGGAGAGGCACAGTGAGGGGACTGGGGGAAGGGGGTATAGAGGCAGTGAGGGGAGGGGGAGAGAGGCGCAGTGGGAGGAGGGGGAGAGAGGCGCAGTGGGGGGAGGGGAAGAGGTGCGCAGTGAGGGGAGGGGGAAAAAGAGGCACAGTGAGGGGAGGGGGAGAGAGGCACAGTGAGGGGAGTGGGGGAGAGAGGCACAGTGAGGGGAGGGGGGAGCGAGGCACAGTGAGGGGAGGGTGGGACAGAGGCACAGTGAGGGGAGGAGGGGAGAGAGGCACAGTGAGGGGACGGGGGGAGAGAGGCACAGTGAGGGGGGAGAGAGGCACAGTGAGGGGAGGGGCGGAGAGAGGCACAGTGAGGGAGGTTGGAGAGGCACAGTGAGGAGAAGGTAGAGAAGCACAGTGAGGGGAGGGGGGAGAGGCACAGTGAGGGGAGAGAGGCACAGTGAGGGGAGAGAGGCACAGTGAGGGGAGGGGGGAGAGGCACAGTGAGGGGAGGAGGGAGATGCACAGTGAGGGGAAGGGGAGAGAGGCACAGTGAGGGGAGGGGGGAGAGGCACAGTGAGGGGAAGGGGGGAGAGGCACAGTGAGGGGAAGGGGAGAGAGGCACAGTGAGGGGAAGGGGAGAGAGGCACAGTGAGAGGAGGGGCGGAGAGAGGCACAGTGAGGAGAAGGGAGAGAAGCACAGCGAGGGGAGGGGGGAGAGAGGCACAGTGAGGGGAGGGCCGGAGAGAGGCACAGTGAGGGGAGAGGGGAGAGAGGCACAGTGAGGAGAAGGGAGAGAAGCACAGTGAGGGGAGGGGGAGAGGCACAGTGAGGGGAGGGGAGAGAGACACAGTGAGGGGAGGGGGGAGATGCACAGTGAGGGGAGGGGGAGAGGCACAGTGAGGGGAGGGGGGAGAGGCACAGTGAGGGGAGGGGGGAGAGGCACAGTGAGGGGAAGGGGGGAGAGGCACAGTGAGGGGAAGGGGAGAGAGGCACAGTGAGGGGAAGGGGAGAGAGGCACAGTGAGGGGAAGGGGAGAGAGGCACAGTGAGGGGTAGGGGAGGGGGAGAGGCACAGTGAGGGGTGAGAGGCACAGTGAGGGGGGGGGAGAGACACAGTGAGGGGAGGGGGGAGAGAGGCACAGTGAGGGGAGTGGGGGAGAGAGGCACAGTGAGGGGAGGGGAGAGAGGCACAGTGAGGGGAGTGGAAGAGGTGCGCAGTGAGGGGAGGGGGAAAAAGAGGCACAGTGAGGGGAGGGGGAGAGAGGCACAGTGAGGGGAGTGGGGGAGAGAGGCACAGTGAGGGGAGGGGGGAGCGAGGCACAGTGAGGGGAGGATGGGACAGAGGCACAGTGAGGGGAGGAGGGGAGAGAGGCACAGTGAGGGGACGGGGGGAGAGAGGCACAGTGATGGGGGAGAGAGGCACAGTGAGGGGAGGGGGGAGCGAGGCACAGTGAGGGGAGGGTGGGACAGAGGCACAGTGAGGGGAGGAGGGGAGAGAGGCACAGTGAGGGGACGGGGGGAGAGAGGCACAGTGAGGGGGGAGAGAGGCACAGTGAGGGGAGGGGCGGAGAGAGGCACAGTGAGGGAGGTTGGAGAGGCACAGTGAGGAGAAGGTAGAGAAGCACAGTGAGGGGAGGGGGGAGAGGCACAGTGAGGGGGGAGAGGCACAGTGAGGGGAGGGGGGAGAGGCACAGTGAGGGGAGGAGGGAGATGCACAGTGAGGGGAAGGGGAGAGAGGCACAGTGAGGGGAGGGGGGAGGAGGCACAGTGAGGGGGGAGGAGGCACAGTGAGGGGGGAGTGAGGCACAGTGAGGGGAGGGGGGAGAGAGGCACAGTGAGGGGGGGAGAGAGGCAAAGTGAGGGGAGCGGGGCACAGTGAGGGGAGGGGAGAGAGGCACAGTGAGGGGAGAGGGGAGAGAGGCACAGTGAGGGGAGGGGGGAGGAGGCACAGTGAGGGGAGGGGGGAGGAGGCACAGTGAGGGGGGGAGAGGCACAGTGAGGGGAGGGGGGAGAGAGGCACAGTGAGGGGCGGGGGAGAGAGGCAGAGTGAGGGGGGGAGAGAGGCAAAGTGAGGGGAGCGGGGCACAGTGAGGGGAGGGGAGAGGCACAGTGAGGGGAGTGGGGGAGAGGCACAGTGTGGGGAAGGAGGGGAGAGAGGCACAGTGAGGGGGGAGAGGCACAGTGAGGGAAGGGGGAGAGAGGCACAGTGAGGGGAGGGGGGAGAGAGGCACAGTGAGGGGAGTGGGGGAGAGAGGCACAGTGAGGGGAGGGGGGAGCGAGGCACAGTGAGGGGAGGGGGGAGCGAGGCACAGTGAGGGGACGGAGGGACAGAGGCACAGTGAGGGGATGGGGACAGAGGCACAGTGAGGGGAGGAGGGGAGAGAGGCACAGTGAAGGGAGGGGGGGAGAGAGGCACAGTGAGAGGAGGGGCGGAGAGAGGCACAGTGAGGAGAAGGGAGAGAAGCACAGTGAGGGGAGGGGGGAGAGAGGCACAGTGAGGGGAGGGCCGGAGAGAGGCACAGTGAGGGGAGAGGGGAGAGAGGCACAGTGAGGAGAAGGGAGAGAAGCACAGTGAGGGGAGGGGGAGAGGCACAGTGAGGGGAGGGGAGAGAGACACGGGGAGGGGGGAGATGCACAGTGAGGGGAGGGGGGAGAGGCACAGTGAGGGGAGGGGGGAGAGGCACAGTGAGGGGAGGGGGGAGAGGCACAGTGAGGGGAAGGGGGGAGAGGCACAGTGAGGGGAAGGGGAGAGAGGCACAGTGAGGGGAAGGGGAGAGAGGCACAGTGAGGGGAAGGGGAGAGAGGCACAGTGAGGGGTAGGGGAGGGGGAGAGGCACAGTGAGGGGTGAGGGGAGGGGGGAGAGAGGCACAGTGAGGGGAGTGGGGGAGAGAGGCACAGTGAGGGGAGGGGAGAGAGGCACAGTGAGGGGAGTGGGGGAGAGAGGCACAGTGAGGGGAGTGGGTGAGAGAGGCACAGTGAGGGGAGAGGGGGAGAGAGGCACAGTGAGGGGAGAGGGGAGAGAGGCACAGTGAGGGGAGGGGGGAGGAGGCACAGTGAGGGGGGGAGGGAGGCACAGTGAGGGGAGGGGGGAGAGAGGCAAAGTGAGGGGAGCGGGGCACAGTGAGGGGAGGGGAGAGAGGCACAGTGAGGGGAGTGGGGGAGAGAGGCACAGTGAGGGGAAGGAGGGGAGAGAGGCACAGTGAGGGGAGGGGGGAGAGAGGCACAGTGAGGGGAGGGGGGAGAGAGGCACAGTGAGGGGAGTGGGGGAGAGAGGCACAGTGAGGGGAGGGGGGAGCGAGGCACAGTGAGGGGATGGGGACAGAGGCACAGTGAGGGGAGGAGGGGAGAGAGGCACAGTGAAGGGAGGGGGGGAGAGAGGCACAGTGAGGGGAGGGAGGAGAGAGGCACAGTGAGGGGGGGAGAAGCACAGTGAGGGGACAGGGAGAGGCACAGTGAGGGGACAGGGAGAGGCACAGTGAGGGGAGGGGGTGAGAGGCACAGTGAGGGGAGGGGGGAGAGAGGCACAGTGAGGGGAGGGATAGAGGCACAGTGAGGAGAGGGGGGAGAGGCACAGTGAGGGGACTGGGGGAAGGGGGTATAGAGGCAGTGAGGGGAGGGGGAGAGAGGCGCAGTGGGAGGAGGGGGAGAGAGGCGCAGTGGGGGGAGGGGAAGAGGTGCGCAGTGAGGGGAGGGGGAAAAAGAGGCACAGTGAGGGGAGGGGGAGAGAGGCACAGTGAGGGGAGTGGGGGAGAGAGGCACAGTGAGGGGAGGGGGGAGCGAGGCACAGTGAGGGGAGGGTGGGACAGAGGCACAGTGAGGGGAGGAGGGGAGAGAGGCACAGTGAGGGGACGGGGGGAGAGAGGCACAGTGAGGGGGGAGAGAGGCACAGTGAGGGGAGGGGCGGAGAGAGGCACAGTGAGGGAGGTTGGAGAGGCACAGTGAGGAGAAGGTAGAGAAGCACAGTGAGGGGAGGGGGGAGAGGCACAGTGAGGGGAGAGAGGCACAGTGAGGGGAGAGAGGCACAGTGAGGGGAGGGGGGAGATGCACAGTGAGGGGAAGGGGAGAGAGGCACAGTGAGGGGAGGGGGGAGGAGGCACAGTGAGGGGGGAGGAGGCACAGTGAGGGGGGAGTGAGGCACAGTGAGGGGAGGGGGGAGAGAGGCACAGTGAGGGGGGGAGAGAGGCAAAGTGAGGGGAGCGGGGCACAGTGAGGGGAGGGGAGAGAGGCACAGTGAGGGGAGTGGGGGAGAGGCACAGTGTGGGGAAGGAGGGGAGAGAGGCACAGTGAGGGGAGGGGGGAGAGGCACAGTGAGGGAAGGGGGAGAGAGGCACAGTGAGGGGAGGGGGGAGAGAGGCACAGTGAGGGGAGTGGGGGAGAGAGGCACAGTGAGGGGAGGGGGGAGCGAGGCACAGTGAGGGGACGGAGGGACAGAGGCACAGTGAGGGGATGGGGACAGAGGCACAGTGAGGGGAGGAGGGGAGAGAGGCACAGTGAAGGGAGGGGGGGAGAGAGGCACAGTGAGAGGAGGGGCGGAGAGAGGCACAGTGAGGAGAAGGGAGAGAAGCACAGTGAGGGGAGGGGGGAGAGAGGCACAGTGAGGGGAGGGCCGGAGAGAGGCACAGTGAGGGGAGAGGGGAGAGAGGCACAGTGAGGAGAAGGGAGAGAAGCACAGTGAGGGGAGGGGGAGAGGCACAGTGAGGGGAGGGGAGAGAGACACAGTGAGGGGAGGGGGGAGATGCACAGTGAGGGGAGGGGGGAGAGGCACAGTGAGGGGAAGGGGGGAGAGGCACAGTGAGGGGAAGGGGGGAGAGGCACAGTGAGGGGAAGGGGAGAGAGGCACAGTGAGGGGAAGGGGAGAGAGGCACAGTGAGGGGAAGGGGAGAGAGGCACAGTGAGGGGTAGGGGAGGGGGAGAGGCACAGTGAGGGGTGAGAGGCACAGTGAGGGGGGGGGGAGAGACACAGTGAGGGGAGGGGGGAGAGAGGCACAGTGAGGGGAGTGGGGGAGAGAGGCACAGTGAGGGGAGGGGAGAGAGGCACAGTGAGGGGAGTGGGGGAGAGAGGCACAGTGAGGGGAGAGGGGAGAGAGGCACAGTGAGGGGAGGGGGGAGGAGGCACAGTGAGGGGAGGGGGGAGAGAGGCACAGTGAGGGGAGGGGGGAGAGAGGCAAAGTGAGGGGAGCGGGGCACAGTGAGGGGAGGGGAGAGAGGCACAGTGAGGGGAGTGGGGGAGAGAGGCACAGTGAGGGGAAGGAGGGGAGAGAGGCACAGTGAGGGGAGGGGGGAGAGAGGCACAGTGAGGGGAGGGGGGAGAGAGGCACAGTGAGGGGAGTGGGGGAGAGAGGCACAGTGAGGGGAGGGGGGAGCGAGGCACAGTGAGGGGATGGGGACAGAGGCACAGTGAGGGGAGGAGGGGAGAGAGGCACAGTGAAGGGAGGGGGGGAGAGAGGCACAGTGAGGGGAGGGAGGAGAGAGGCACAGTGAGGGGGGGAGAAGCACAGTGAGGGGACAGGGAGAGGCACAGTGAGGGGACAGGGAGAGGCACAGTGAGGGGAGGGGGTGAGAGGCACAGTGAGGGGAGGGGGGAGAGAGGCACAGTGAGGGGGGGGATAGAGGCACAGTGAGGAGAGGGGGGAGAGAGGCGCAGCGAGGGGAGGGGGGAGAGGCACAGTGAGGGGACTGGGGGAAGGGGGTATAGAGGCAGTGAGGGGAGGGGGAGAGAGGCGCAGTGGGAGGAGGGGGAGAGAGG
Organism: Ascaphus truei; assembly: GCF_040206685.1. NCBI lineage: Eukaryota > Metazoa > Chordata > Amphibia > Anura > Ascaphidae > Ascaphus > Ascaphus truei. Next base: position 17,134 of record NW_027455075.1, read on the forward strand.
CGCAGTGGGGGGAGGGGAAGAGGTGCGCAGTGAGGGGAGGGGGAAAAAGAGGCACAGTGAGGGGAGGGGGAGAGAGGCACAGTGAGGGGAGTGGGGGAGAGAGGCACAGTGAGGGGAGGGGGGAGCGAGGCACAGTGAGGGGAGGGTGGGACAGAGGCACAGTGAGGGGAGGAGGGGAGAGAGGCACAGTGAGGGGACGGGGGGAGAGAGGCACAGTGAGGGGGGAGAGAGGCACAGTGAGGGGAGGGGCGGAGAGAGGCACAGTGAGGGAGGTTGGAGAGGCACAGTGAGGAGAAGGTAGAGAAGCACAGTGAGGGGAGGGGGGAGAGGCACAGTGAGGGGAGAGAGGCACAGTGAGGGGAGAGAGGCACAGTGAGGGGAGGGGGGAGAGGCACAGTGAGGGGAGGAGGGAGATGCACAGTGAGGGGAAGGGGAGAGAGGCACAGTGAGGGGAGGGGGGAGAGGCACAGTGAGGGGAAGGGGGGAGAGGCACAGTGAGGGGAAGGGGAGAGAGGCACAGTGAGGGGAAGGGGAGAGAGGCACAGTGAGAGGAGGGGCGGAGAGAGGCACAGTGAGGAGAAGGGAGAGAAGCACAGTGAGGGGAGGGGGGAGAGAGGCACAGTGAGGGGAGGGCCGGAGAGAGGCACAGTGAGGGGAGAGGGGAGAGAGGCACAGTGAGGAGAAGGGAGAGAAGCACAGTGAGGGGAGGGGGAGAGGCACAGTGAGGGGAGGGGAGAGAGACACAGTGAGGGGAGGGGGGAGATGCAGAGTGAGGGGAGGGGGAGAGGCACAGTGAGGGGAGGGGGAGAGGCACAGTGAGGGGAGGGGGGAGAGGCACAGTGAGGGGAAGGGGGGAGAGGCACAGTGAGGGGAAGGGGAGAGAGGCACAGTGAGGGGAAGGGGAGAGAGGCACAGTGAGGGGTAGGGGAGGGGGAGAGGCACAGTGAGGGGTGAGAGGCACAGTGAGGGGGGGGGAGAGACACAGTGAGGGGAGGGGGGAGAGAGGCACAGTGAGGGGAGTGGGGGAGAGAGGCACAGTGAGGGGAGGGGAGAGAGGCACAGTGAGGGGAGTGGAAGAGGTGCGCAGTGAGGGGAGGGGGAAAAAGAGGCACAGTGAGGGGAGGGGGAGAGAGGCACAGTGAGGGGAGTGGGGGAGAGAGGCACAGTGAGGGGAGGGGGGAGCGAGGCACAGTGAGGGGAGGATGGGACAGAGGCACAGTGAGGGGAGGAGGGGAGAGAGGCACAGTGAGGGGACGGGGGGAGAGAGGCACAGTGAGGGGGGAGAGAGGCACAGTGAGGGGAGGGGGGAGCGAGGCACAGTGAGGGGAGGGTGGGACAGAGGCACAGTGAGGGGAGGAGGGGAGAGAGGCACAGTGAGGGGACGGGGGGAGAGAGGCACAGTGAGGGGGGAGAGAGGCACAGTGAGGGGAGGGGCGGAGAGAGGCACAGTGAGGGAGGTTGGAGAGGCACAGTGAGGAGAAGGTAGAGAAGCACAGTGAGGGGAGGGGGGAGAGGCACAGTGAGGGGGGAGAGGCACAGTGAGGGGAGGGGGGAGAGGCACAGTGAGGGGAGGAGGGAGATGCACAGTGAGGGGAAGGGGAGAGAGGCACAGTGAGGGGAGGGGGGAGGAGGCACAGTGAGGGGGGAGGAGGCACAGTGAGGGGGGAGTGAGGCACAGTGAGGGGAGGGGGGAGAGAGGCACAGTGAGGGGGGGAGAGAGGCAAAGTGAGGGGAGCGGGGCACAGTGAGGGGAGGGGAGAGAGGCACAGTGAGGGTAGAGGGGAGAGAGGCACAGTGAGGGGAGGGGGGAGGAGGCACAGTGAGGGGAGGGGGGAGGAGGCACAGTGAGGGGAGGGGGGAGGAGGCACAGTGAGGGGGGGAGAGGCACAGTGAGGGGAGGGGGGAGAGAGGCACAGTGAGGGGCGGGGGAGAGAGGCAGAGTGAGGGGGGGAGAGAGGCAAAGTGAGGGGAGCGGGGCACAGTGAGGGGAGGGGAGAGAGGCACAGTGAGGGGAGTGGGGGAGAGGCACAGTGTGGGGAAGGAGGGGAGAGAGGCACAGTGAGGGTAGAGAGGCACAGTGAGGGGAGGGGGGAAAGGCACAGTGAGGGAAGGGGGAGAGAGGCCACAGTGAGGGGGAGGGGGGAGAGAGGCACAGTGAGGGGAGTGGGGGAGAGAGGCACAGTGAGGGGAGGGGGAGCGAGGCACAGTGAGGGGACGGAGGGACAGAGGCACAGTGAGGGGATGGGGACAGAGGCACAGTGAGGGGAGGAGGGGAGAGAGGCACAGTGAAGGGAGGGGGGGAGAGAGGCACAGTGAGAGGAGGGGCGGAGAGAGGCACAGTGAGGAGAAGGGAGAGAAGCACAGTGAGGGGAGGGGGGAGAGAGGCACAGTGAGGGGAGGGCCGGAGAGAGGCACAGTGAGGGGAGAGGGGAGAGAGGCACAGTGAGGAGAAGGGAGAGAAGCACAGTGAGGGGAGGGGGAGAGGCACAGTGAGGGGAGGGGAGAGAGACACAGTGAGGGGAGGGGGGAGATGCACAGTGAGGGGAGGGGGGAGAGGCACAGTGAGGGGAGGGGGGAGAGGCACAGTGAGGGGAGGGGGGAGAGGCACAGTGAGGGGAAGGGGGGAGAGGCACAGTGAGGGGAAGGGGAGAGAGGCACAGTGAGGGGAAGGGGAGAGAGGCACAGTGAGGGGAAGGGGAGAGAGGCACAGTGAGGGGTAGGGGAGGGGGAGAGGCACAGTGAGGGGTGAGAGGCACAGTGAGGGGAGGGGGGAGAGAGGCACAGTGAGGGGAGTGGGGGAGAGAGGCACAGTGAGGGGAGGGGAGAGAGGCACAGTGAGGGGAGTGGGGGAGAGAGGCACAGTGAGGGGAGTGGGTGAGAGAGGCACAGTGAGGGGAGAGGGGGAGAGAGGCACAGTGAGGGGAGAGGGGAGAGAGGCACAGTGAGGGGAGAGGGGAGAGAGGCACAGTGAGGGGGGGAGGGAGGCACAGTGAGGGGAGGGGGGAGAGAGGCAAAGTGAGGGGAGCGGGGCACAGTGAGGGGAGGGGAGAGAGGCACAGTGAGGGGAGTGGGGGAGAGAGGCACAGTGAGGGGAGGGGGGAGAGAGGCACAGTGAGGGGAGGGGGGAGAGAGGCACAGTGAGGGGAGTGGGGGAGAGAGGCACAGTGAGGGGAGGGGGGAGCGAGGCACAGTGAGGGGATGGGGACAGAGGCACAGTGAGGGGAGGAGGGGAGAGAGGCACAGTGAAGGGAGGGGGGGAGAGAGGCACAGTGAGGGGAGGGAGGAGAGAGGCACAGTGAGGGGGGGAGAAGCACAGTGAGGGGACAGGGAGAGGCACAGTGAGGGGACAGGGAGAGGCACAGTGAGGGGAGGGGGTGAGAGGCACAGTGAGGGGAGGGGGGAGAGAGGCACAGTGAGGGGAGGGATAGAGGCACAGTGAGGAGAGGGGGGAGAGGCACAGTGAGGGGACTGGGGGAAGGGGGTATAGAGGCAGTGAGGGGAGGGGGAGAGAGGCGCAGTGGGAGGAGGGGGAGAGAGGCGCAGTGGGGGGAGGGGAAGAGGTGCGCAGTGAGGGGAGGGGGAAAAAGAGGCACAGTGAGGGGAGGGGGAGAGAGGCACAGTGAGGGGAGTGGGGGAGAGAGGCACAGTGAGGGGAGGGGGGAGCGAGGCACAGTGAGGGGAGGGTGGGACAGAGGCACAGTGAGGGGAGGAGGGGAGAGAAGCACAGTGAGGGGACGGGGGGAGAGAGGCACAGTGAGGGGAGGGGCGGAGAGAGGCACAGTGAGGGAGGTTGGAGAGGCACAGTGAGGAGAAGGTAGAGAAGCACAGTGAGGGGAGGGGGGAGAGGCACAGTGAGGGGAGAGAGGCACAGTGAGGGGAGAGAGGCACAGTGAGGGGAGGGGGGAGATGCACAGTGAGGGGAAGGGGAGAGAGGCACAGTGAGGGGAGGGGGGAGGAGGCACAGTGAGGGGGGAGTGAGGCACAGTGAGGGGAGGGGGGAGAGAGGCACAGTGAGGGGGGGAGAGAGGCAAAGTGAGGGGAGCGGGGCACAGTGAGGGGAGGGGAGAGAGGCACAGTGAGGGGAGTGGGGGAGAGGCACAGTGTGGGGAAGGAGGGGAGAGAGGCACAGTGAGGGGAGGGGGGAGAGGCACAGTGAGGGAAGGGGGAGAGAGGCACAGTGAGGGGAGGGGGGAGAGAGGCACAGTGAGGGGAGTGGGGGAGAGAGGCACAGTGAGGGGAGGGGGGAGCGAGGCACAGTGAGGGGACGGAGGGACAGAGGCACAGTGAGGGGATGGGGACAGAGGCACAGTGAGGGGAGGAGGGGAGAGAGGCACAGTGAAGGGAGGGGGGGAGAGAGGCACAGTGAGAGGAGGGGCGGAGAGAGGCACAGTGAGGAGAAGGGAGAGAAGCACAGTGAGGGGAGGGGGGAGAGAGGCACAGTGAGGGGAGGGCCGGAGAGAGGCACAGTGAGGGGAGAGGGGAGAGAGGCACAGTGAGGAGAAGGGAGAGAAGCACAGTGAGGGGAGGGGGAGAGGCACAGTGAGGGGAGGGGAGAGAGACACAGTGAGGGGAGGGGGGAGATGCACAGTGAGGGGAGGGGGGAGAGGCACAGTGAGGGGAGGGGGGAGAGGCACAGTGAGGGGAAGGGGGGAGAGGCACAGTGAGGGGAAGGGGAGAGAGGCACAGTGAGGGGAAGGGGAGAGAGGCACAGTGAGGGGAAGGGGAGAGAGGCACAGTGAGGGGTAGGGGAGGGGGAGAGGCACAGTGAGGGGGGGGGAGAGACACAGTGAGGGGAGGGGGGAGAGAGGCACAGTGAGGGGAGTGGGGGAGAGAGGCACAGTGAGGGGAGGGGAGAGAGGCACAGTGAGGGGAGTGGAAGAGGTGCGCAGTGAGGGGAGGGGGAAAAAGAGGCACAGTGAGGGGAGGGGGAGAGAGGCACAGTGAGGGGAGTGGGGGAGAGAGGCACAGTGAGGGGAGGGGGGAGCGAGGCACAGTGAGGGGAGGGTGGGACAGAGGCACAGTGAGGGGAGGAGGGGAGAGAGGCACAGTGAGGGGACGGGGGGAGAGAGGCACAGTGAGGGGGAGAGAGGCACAGTGAGGGGAGGGGGGAGCGAGGCACAGTGAGGGGAGGGTGGGACAGAGGCACAGTGAGGGGAGGAGGGGAGAGAGGCACAGTGAGGGGACGGGGGGAGAGAGGCACAGTGAGGGGAGAGAGGCACAGTGAGGGGAGGGGGGAGAGGCACAGTGAGGGGAGGAGGGAGATGCACAGTGAGGGGAAGGGGAGAGAGGCACAGTGAGGGGGGGAGAGGCACAGTGAGGGGGGAGTGAGGCACAGTGAGGGGGGAGTGAGGCACAGTGAGGGGAGGGGGGAGAGAGGCAAAGTGAGGGGAGCGGGGCACAGTGAGGGGAGGGGAGAGAGGCACAGTGAGGGGAGAGGGGAGAGAGGCACAGTGAGGGGAGGGGGGAGGAGGCACAGTGAGGGGAGGGGGGAGGAGGCACAGTGAGGGGGGGAGAGGCACAGTGAGGGGAGGGGGGAGAGAGGCACAGTGAGGGGGGGGAGAGAGGCAGAGTGAGGGGGGGAGAGAGGCAAAGTGAGGGGAGCGGGGCACAGTGAGGGGAGGGGAGAGAGGCACAGTGAGGGGAGTGGGGGAGAGGCACAGTGTGGGGAAGGAGGGGAGAGAGGCACAGTGAGGGGAAGGGGGAGAGAGGCACAGTGAGGGGAGGGGGGAGAGAGGCACAGTGAGGGGAGTGGGGGAGAGAGGCACAGTGAGGGGAGGGGGGAGCGAGGCACAGTGAGGGGACGGAGGGACAGAGGCACAGTGAGGGGATGGGGACAGAGACACAGTGAGGGGAGGAGGGGAGAGAGGCACAGTGAAGGGAGGGGGGGAGAGAGGCACAGTGAGGGGAGGGGGGAGAGAGGCACAGTGAGGGGAGGGCCGGAGAGAGGCACAGTGAGGGGAGAGGGGAGAGAGGCACAGTGAGGAGAAGGGAGAGAAGCACAGTGAGGGGAGGGGGAGAGGCACAGTGAGGGGAGGGGAGAGAGACACAGTGAGGGGAGGGGGGAGAGGCACAGTGAGGGGAGGGGGGAGAGGCACAGTGAGGGGAGGGGGGAGAGGCACAGTGAGGGGAGGGGGGAGAGGCACAGTGAGGGGAAGGGGAGCGAGGCACAGTGAGGGGAAGGGGAGAGAGGCACAGTGAGGGGAAGGGGAGAGAGGCACAGTGAGGGGAAGGGGAGAGAGGCACAGTGAGGGGTAGGGGAGGGGGAGAGGCACAGTGAGGGGTGAGAGGCACAGTGAGGGGGGGGGGAGAGACACAGTGAGGGGAGGGGGGAGAGAGGCACAGTGAGGGGAGTGGGGGAGAAGAGGCACAGTGAGGGGAGGGGAGAGAGGCACAGTGAGGGGAGTGGGGGAGAGAGGCACAGTGAGGGGAGGGGAGAGAGGCACAGTGAGGGGAGTGGGGGAGAGAGGCACAGTGAGGGGAGAGGGGAGAGAGGCACAGTGAGGGGAGGGGGGAGGAGGTACAGTGAGGGGGGGAGAGAGGCACAGTGAGGGGAGGGGGGAGAGAGGCAAAGTGAGGGGAGCGGGGCACAGTGAGGGGAGGGGAGAGAGGCACAGTGAGGGGAGTGGGGGAGAGAGGCACAGTGAGGGGAAGGAGGGGAGAGAGGCACAGTGAGGGGAGGGGGGAGAGAGGCACAGTGAGGGGAGGGGGGAGAGAGGCACAGTGAGGGGAGTGGGGGAGAGAGGCACAGTGAGGGGAGGGGGGAGCGAGGCACAGTGAGGGGATGGGGACAGAGGCACAGTGAGGGGAGGAGGGGAGAGAGGCACAGTGAAGGGAGGGGGGGAGAGAGGCACAGTGAGGGGAGGGAGGAGAGAGGCACAGTGAGGGGGGGAGAAGCACAGTGAGGGGACAGGGAGAGGCACAGTGAGGGGACAGGGAGAGGCACAGTGAGGGGAGGGGGTGAGAGGCACAGTGAGGGGAGGGGGGAGAGAGGCACAGTGAGGGGGGGGATAGAGGCACAGTGAGGAGAGGGGGGAGAGAGGCGCAGCGAGGGGAGGGGGGAGAGGCACAGTGAGGGGACTGGGGGAAGGGGGTATAGAGGCAGTGAGGGGAGGGGGAGAGAGGCGCAGTGGGAGGAGGGGGAGAGAGGCGCAGTGGGGGGAGGGTAAGAGGTGCGCAGTGAGGGGAGGGGGAAAAAGAGGCACAGTGAGGGGAGTGGGGGAGAGAGGCACAGTGAGGGGAGTGGGGGAGAGAGGCACAGTGAGGGGAGGGGGGAGCGAGGCACAGTGAGGGGAGGGTGGGACAGAGGCACAGTGAGGGGAGGAGGGGAGAGAGGCACAGTGAGGGGACGGGGGGAGAGAGGCACAGTGAGGGGGGAGAGAGGCACAGTGAGGGGAGGGGCGGAGAGAGGCACAGTGAGGGAGGTTGGAGAGGCACAGTGAGGAGAAGGTAGAGAAGCACAGTGAGGGGAGGGGGGAGAGGCACAGTGAGGGGAGAGAGGCACAGTGAGGGGAGGGGGGATAGGCACAGTGAGGGGAGGAGGGAGATGCACAGTGAGGGGAAGGGGAGAGAGGCACAGTGAGGGGAGGGGGGAGGAGGCACAGTGAGGGGGGAGGAGGCACAGTGAGGGGGGAGTGAGGCACAGTGAGGGGAGGGGGGAGAGAGGCACAGTGAGGGGGGGAGAGAGGCAAAGTGAGGGGAGCGGGGCACAGTGAGGGGAGGGGAGAGAGGCACAGTGAGGGGAGAGGGGAGAGAGGCACAGTGAGGGGAGGGGGGAGGAGGCACAGTGAGGGGAGGGGGGAGGAGGCACAGTGAGGGGGGGAGAGGCACAGTGAGGGGAGGGGGGAGAGAGGCACAGTGAGGGGGGGGAGAGAGGCAGAGTGAGGGGGGGAGAGAGGCAAAGTGAGGGGAGCGGGGCACAGTGAGGGGAGGGGAGAGAGGCACAGTGAGGGGAGTGGGGGAGAGGCACAGTGTGGGGAAGGAGGGGAGAGAGGCACAGTGAGGGGAGGGGGGAGAGGCACAGTGAGGGAAGGGGGAGAGAGGCACAGTGAGGGGAGGGGGGAGAGAGGCACAGTGAGGGGAGTGGGGGAGAGAGGCACAGTGAGGGGAGGGGGGAGCGAGGAACAGTGAGGGGACAGAGGCACAGTGAGGGGATGGGGACAGAGGCACAGTGAGGGGAGGAGGGGAGAGAGGCACAGTGAAGGGAGGGGGGGAGAGAGGCACAGTGAGAGGAGGGGCGGAGAGAGGCACAGTGAGGAGAAGGGAGAGAAGCACAGTGAGGGGAGGGGGGAGAGAGGCACAGTGAGGGGAGGGCCGGAGAGAGGCACAGTGAGGGGAGAGGGGAGAGAGGCACAGTGAGGAGAAGGGAGAGAAGCACAGTGAGGGGAGGGGGAGAGGCACAGTGAGGGGAGGGGAGAGAGACACAGTGAGGGGAGGGGGGAGATGCACAGTGAGGGGAGGGGGGAGAGGCACAGTGAGGGGAGGGGGGAGAGGCACAGTGAGGGGAAGGGGGGAGAGGCACAGTGAGGGGAAGGGGAGAGAGGCACAGTGAGGGGAAGGGGAGAGAGGCACAGTGAGGGGAAGGGGAGAGAGGCACAGTGAGGGGTAGGGGAGGGGGAGAGGCACAGTGAGGGGTGAGAGGCACAGTGAGGGGGGGGGAGAGACACAGTGAGGGGAGGGGGGAGAGAGGCACAGTGAGGGGAGTGGGGGAGAGAGGCACAGTGAGGGGAGGGGAGAGAGGCACAGTGAGGGGAGTGGGGGAGAGAGGCACAGTGAGGGGAGGGGAGAGGCACAGTGAGGGGAGTGGGGGAGAGAGGCACAGTGAGGGGAGAGGGGAGAGAGGCACAGTGAGGGGAGGGGGGAGGAGGCACAGTGAGGGGGGGAGAGAGGCACAGTGAGGGGAGGGGGGAGAGAGGCAAAGTGAGGGGAGCGGGGCACAGTGAGGGGAGGGGAGAGAGGCACAGTGAGGGGAGTGGGGGAGAGAGGCACAGTGAGGGGAAGGAGGGGAGAGAGGCACAGTGAGGGGAGGGGGGAGAGAGGCACAGTGAGGGGAGGGGGGAGAGAGGCACAGTGAGGGGAGTGGGGGAGAGAGGCACAGTGAGGGGAGGGGGGAGCGAGGCACAGTGAGGGGATGGGGACAGAGGCACAGTGAGGGGAGGAGGGGAGAGAGGCACAGTGAAGGGAGGGGGGGAGAGAGGCACAGTGAGAGGAGGGGCGGAGAGAGGCACAGTGAGGAGAAGGGAGAGAAGCACAGTGAGGGGAGGGGGGAGAGGGGCACAGTGAGGGGAGGGCCGGAGAGAGGCACAGTGAGGGGAGAGAGGCACAGTGAGGAGAAGGGAGAGAAGCACAGTGAGGGGAGGGGGAGAGGCACAGTGAGGGGAGGGGGAGAGGCACAGTGAGGGGAGGGGGAGAGGCACAGTGAGGGGAGGGGAGAGAGGCATAGTGAGGGGAGGGGGGAGAGGCACAGTGAGGGGAGGGGGAGAGGCACAGTGAGGGGAGGGGGGAGAGGCACAGTGAGGGGAAGGGAGAGGCACAGTGAGGGGAAGGGGAGAGAGGCACAGTGAGGGGAGGGGAGGGGGAGAGGCACAGTGAGGGGAGAGAGGCACAGTGAGGGGGGGGGGAGGCACAGTGAGGGGAGGGGGAGAGGCACAGTGAGGGGAGAGAGGCACAGTGAGGGGGGGGAGAGACACAGTGAGGGGAGGGGGGAGAGAGGCACAGTGAGGGGAGTGGGGGAGAGAGGCACAGTGAGGGGAGTGGGGGAGAGAGGCACAGTGAGGGGAGGGGGGGACAGAAGCACAGTGAGGGGAGGGGAGAGAGGCACAGTGAGGGGAGTGGGGGAGAGAGGCACAGTGAGGGGAGTGGGGGAGAGAGGCACAGTGAGGGGAGTGGGGGAGAGAGGCACAGTGAGGGGAGAGGGGAGAGAGGCACAGTGAGGGGAGGGGGGAGGAGGCACAGTGAGGGGGGAGAGAGGCACAGTGAGGGGAGGGGGGAGAGAGGCACAGTGAGGGGGGGAGAGAGGCAAAGTGAGGGGAGCGGGGCACAGTGAGGGGAGGGGAGAGAGGCACAGTGAGGGGAGAGGGGAGAGAGGCGCAGTGAGGGGAGGGGGGAGGAGGCACAGTGAGGGGGGGAGAGAGGCACAGTGAGGGGAGGGGGGAGAGAGGCACAGTGAGGGGGGGAGAGAGGCAAAGTGAGGGGAGCGGGGCACAGTGAGGGGAGGGGAGAGAGGCACAGTGAGGGGAGTGGGGGAGAGGCACAGTGTGGGGAAGGAGGGGAGAGAGGCACAGTGAGGGGAGTGGGAGAGGCACAGTGAGGGAAGGGGGGAGAGAGGCACAGTGAGGGGAGGGGGGAGAGAGGCACAGTGAGGGGAGTGGGGGAGAGAGGCACAGTGAGGGGAGGGGGGAGCGAGGCACAGTGAGGGGACGGGGGGACAGAGGCACAGTGAGGGGAGGAGGGGAGAGAGGCACAGTGAGGGGAGGGGGGAGAGAGGCACAGTGAGGTGGGGAGAGAGGCACAGTGAGGGGAGGGGCGGAGAGAGGCACAGTGAGGAGAAGGGAGAGAAGCACAGTGAGGGGAGGGGGGAGAGGCACAGTGAGGGGAGAGGTACAGTGAGGGGAGGGGGGAGAGGCACAGTGAGGGGAGGGGGAGAGGCACAGTGAGGGGAAGGGGAGAGAGGCACAGTGAGGGGAGGGGGAGAGGCACAGTGAGGGGAGGGGGAGAGGCACAGTGAGGGGAGAGAGGCACAGTGAGGGGAGAGAGGCACAGTGAGGGGAGGGAGAGAGGCACAGTGAGGGGGAGAGAGGCACAGTGAGGGGAGGGAGAGAGGCACAGTGAGGGGAGGGGGAGAGGCACAGTGAGGGGAGAGAGGCACAGTGAGGGGAGGGGGAGAGTGAGGAAAGGGGGGAGAGGCACAGTGAGGGAATGGGGAGAGAGAGGCACAGTGAGGGGAGGGGGAGGAATGCACAATGAGGAGGGGGAGAGAGGCACAGTGAGGGTAGGGGAGGGGAAAGAGGCACAGTGAGTTGAGGGAGAGAAGCACGGGGAGGGGAGAGGCACAGGGAGAGGGGAGCGAGGCACAGTGAGGGGAGAGGGGAGAGAGGCACAGTGAGGGGGAGAGAGGCACAGTGAAAGGAGGGGAGAGTGAGGAAAGGGGGAGAGGCACAGTGAGGGGAGGGGGAGAGAGGCACAGTGAGGGATGGAGGAGAGAGAGAGGCTCAGTGAGGGAAGGGAGGAGAGAGGCTCAGTGAGGGAAGGGAGGAGAGAGGCACAGTGAGGGGAGGGGAGGAGAGAGGCACATTGAGGGAAGGAGGAGAGAGGCACAGTGAAGGGAGGGGGGGAGAGAGGCACAGTGAGAGGAGGGGCGGAGAGAGGCACAGTGAGGAGAAGGGAGAGAAGCACAGTGAGGGGAGGGGGGAGAGGGGCACAGTGAGGGGAGGGCCGGAGAGAGGCACAGTGAGGGGAGAGAGGCACAGTGAGGAGAAGGGAGAGAAGCACAGTGAGGGGAGGGGGAGAGGCACAGTGAGGGGAGGGGGAGAGGCACAGTGAGGGGAGGGGGAGAGGCACAGTGAGGGGAGGGGAGAGAGGCATAGTGAGGGGAGGGGGGAGAGGCACAGTGAGGGGAGGGGGAGAGGCACAGTGAGGGGAGGGGGGAGAGGCACAGTGAGGGGAAGGGAGAGGCACAGTGAGGGGAAGGGGAGAGAGGCACAGTGAGGGGAGGGGAGGGGGAGAGGCACAGTGAGGGGAGAGAGGCACAGTGAGGGGGGGGGAGGCACAGTGAGGGGAGGGGGAGAGGCACAGTGAGGGGAGAGAGGCACAGTGAGGGGGGGGAGAGACACAGTGAGGGGAGGGGGGAGAGAGGCACAGTGAGGGGAGTGGGGGAGAGAGGCACAGTGAGGGGAGTGGGGGAGAGAGGCACAGTGAGGGGAGGGGGGGACAGAAGCACAGTGAGGGGAGGGGAGAGAGGCACAGTGAGGGGAGTGGGGGAGAGAGGCACAGTGAGGGGAGTGGGGGAGAGAGGCACAGTGAGGGGAGTGGGGGAGAGAGGCACAGTGAGGGGAGAGGGGAGAGAGGCACAGTGAGGGGAGGGGGGAGGAGGCACAGTGAGGGGGGAGAGAGGCACAGTGAGGGGAGGGGGGAGAGAGGCACAGTGAGGGGGGGAGAGAGGCAAAGTGAGGGGAGCGGGGCACAGTGAGGGGAGGGGAGAGAGGCACAGTGAGGGGAGAGGGGAGAGAGGCGCAGTGAGGGGAGGGGGGAGGAGGCACAGTGAGGGGGGGAGAGAGGCACAGTGAGGGGAGGGGGGAGAGAGGCACAGTGAGGGGGGGAGAGAGGCAAAGTGAGGGGAGCGGGGCACAGTGAGGGGAGGGGAGAGAGGCACAGTGAGGGGAGTGGGGGAGAGGCACAGTGTGGGGAAGGAGGGGAGAGAGGCACAGTGAGGGGAGTGGGAGAGGCACAGTGAGGGAAGGGGGGAGAGAGGCACAGTGAGGGGAGGGGGGAGAGAGGCACAGTGAGGGGAGTGGGGGAGAGAGGCACAGTGAGGGGAGGGGGGAGCGAGGCACAGTGAGGGGACGGGGGGACAGAGGCACAGTGAGGGGAGGAGGGGAGAGAGGCACAGTGAGGGGAGGGGGGAGAGAGGCACAGTGAGGTGGGGAGAGAGGCACAGTGAGGGGAGGGGCGGAGAGAGGCACAGTGAGGAGAAGGGAGAGAAGCACAGTGAGGGGAGGGGGGAGAGGCACAGTGAGGGGAGAGGTACAGTGAGGGGAGGGGGGAGAGGCACAGTGAGGGGAGGGGGAGAGGCACAGTGAGGGGAAGGGGAGAGAGGCACAGTGAGGGGAGGGGGAGAGGCACAGTGAGGGGAGGGGGAGAGGCACAGTGAGGGGAGAGAGGCACAGTGAGGGGAGAGAGGCACAGTGAGGGGAGGGAGAGAGGCACAGTGAGGGGGAGAGAGGCACAGTGAGGGGAGGGAGAGAGGCACAGTGAGGGGAGGGGGAGAGGCACAGTGAGGGGAGAGAGGCACAGTGAGGGGAGGGGGAGAGTGAGGAAAGGGGGGAGAGGCACAGTGAGGGAATGGGGAGAGAGAGGCACAGTGAGGGGAGGGGGAGGAATGCACAATGAGGAGGGGGAGAGAGGCACAGTGAGGGTAGGGGAGGGGAAAGAGGCACAGTGAGTTGAGGGAGAGAAGCACGGGGAGGGGAGAGGCACAGGGAGAGGGGAGCGAGGCACAGTGAGGGGAGAGGGGAGAGAGGCACAGTGAGGGGGAGAGAGGCACAGTGAAAGGAGGGGAGAGTGAGGAAAGGGGGAGAGGCACAGTGAGGGGAGGGGGAGAGAGGCACAGTGAGGGATGGAGGAGAGAGAGAGGCTCAGTGAGGGAAGGGAGGAGAGAGGCTCAGTGAGGGAAGGGAGGAGAGAGGCACAGTGAGGGGAGGGGAGGAGAGAGGCACATTGAGGGAAGGAGGAGAGAGGCACAGTGAGGGAAGGAGGAAAGGCACAGTGAGGGGAGGGGGGAGAGGCACAGTGAGGGGGGGAGAGGCACAGTGAGGGGAGGGGGGTGAGAGGCACAGTGAGGGGAGGGGGTGAGGGGAGGGAGGAGAGAGGCACAGTGAGGGAAGGGAGGAGAGAGGCACAGTGAGGGGGGGATAGAGGCACAGTGAGGGGGGGATAGAGGCACAGTGAGGGGGGGATAGAGGCACAGTCAGGGGGGGATAGAGGCACAGTCAGGGGAAGGGGTGAGAGGCACAGTGAGGGGAGGGAGGAGAGAGGCACAGTGAGGGGAGGGGGAGAGAGGCGCAGCAAGGGGAGGGGGAGAGGCACAGTGAGGGGAGTGGGGGAAGGGGGTATAGAGGCAGTGAGGGTAGGGGGAGAGAGGCGCAGTGAGGGGAGGGGGAAGAGGTGCGCAGTGAGGGGAGGGGGAAAAAGAGGCACAGTGAGGGGAGGGGGAGAGGGATGGGAGAGGCACAGTGAGGGGACGGGGGGAGGCACAGTGAGGGGAGGGGGAGAGGCACAGTGAGGCGAGCGGGAGAGGCACAGTGAGGGGAGAGAGAGGCACAGTGATGGGGAGAGAGAGGCACAGTGATGGGGAGAGAGAGGCACAGTGATGGGGAGAGAGAGGCACAGTGAGGGGGAGAGAGGCACAGTAAGGGAGAGAAGAAATGATTAAGGCTGTTCCTATAGTGCCGTCGATGGCGACACGACGGGTGACGACGCCGTCGCCACCGGCAAAAGTTATGTTTCGCCGGGCGGCGGCAGTGCGGGATTCCGGCAATTTGATTTGTTCAAGTGACGTGACGTGACGGCCCTTGAAAAATCTAATTTTGCTGGCTACCAGTTTCCGCAACGGCGACGTCGCTTTGTCGCCGTAGCGGGCACTATAAGTGCACGTGGCGGCAATGCTTCTGTTTTCGGCCGACGTCGCCAGTACTATATGCGCGGCCTAAGAATGTAGATTAAATATTTGAAAAATTGTGCTTATGATGGGCTTTATTTTCCTGTTATTTTCCCTGTGCTAATTATTCTACTCCATACAAAATGTTCCTAATATTTCACTATACTGAGATAAATCCCTTAATTTCCCAGCGTTCTCGTGTGGTAACGGGGGAAGGGAGCAGTGCTGATTGAGACGACTCTAGGGAGCGATTCATGGTATGTTTATCAATTTAAACTTTTACATCCTCGTAACCTTTTATAAAACACAGAACAAATGCAAAGAAAGCTGCAGAATGGCCGGTGTGGGGATCAAACCCACGGCCGCGGCATTATTATCCCCACAACTGCGCTATCCAGCAAGCAACTGTATGTAGCAAGCGAGTCAGCGCAGGAGCTGCGGGAAAGTGTTTTACCTAGTATAGAACGGCTGGCTAACCACAGCCATATATAAGTGCCACGTGCGCACGCCGGAGCAAGCGCGCCCACTATATTACGTGCCGTAGTGTATATTTACAGACAGAAAGGAACAAATAACGTTTCCGGGCGGCAGCCCTTCCGTCTCATCGCCCCTCAGTGTTACACAAATATAACAGACAGACATTTATGTAACACTGACATTCGCCCCCACCCACTTGGCGCCAAAACGCTATTAAGCAGACCCCGTTCCAGTTGTGTGGAGGTCTCAAATTAGCCGGTAAGACCACGCGTATCTGGTTGCCGGTGCTTCCGGGTTGTGACATCACGTGTCACGGCAAGGTCTGCCCCTCATAACGAGCGTCGTTGCCACGGGACCACATGTGTATCATACTTGTTACCATGGCAACAAAGGACGCTAGCGCACATGTATATATATACAATGTAACAGACATTTAAAAGCCCATAATGAGAAATATAAGAACTGGAACCAAACTACTAGTGAAGAAGCTGGTTAAGGGATAAGAACTGAATAAACAATGTCGTGTGTGTGTGTGTGTGTGTGTGTGTGTGTGTGTGTGTGTGTGTGTGTGTGTGTGTGTGTGTGTGTGTGTGTGTGTGTGTGTGTGTGTGTGTGTGTGTGTGTGTGTGTGTGTGTGTGTGTGTGTGTGTGTGTGTGTGTGTGTGTGTGTGTGTGTGTGTGTGTGTGTGTGTGTGTAGACCCGGCGTTGCACGTGAGCTAAATTTCCAGCTATGAGGGGGGGGGGGAGAGGAGGGGGGGGGGACAGTGGACAGGAGGGGGGAGCGGGAGAGGCATAGTGATGGGGAGAGAGAGGCTCAGTAAGGGAGAGAAAAAATGATTAAGGCTGTGCCTATAGTGCCGTCGATGGCGACACGACGGGTGACGACGCCGTCGCCACCGGCGAAAGATATGTTTCGCCGGGCGGTGGCAGTGCGGGATTCCGGCAATTTGATTTGTTCACGTGACAATGTCACTATAAGTGCACGCGGCAGCAATGCTTCTGTTTTCGGCCGACGTCGCCAGTACTATAAGCGCGGCCTAAGAATGTAGATTAAATATGTGAATAATTGTGCTTATGATGGACTTTATTTTCTTGTTATTTTCCCTGTGCTAATTATTCTGCTCCATACAAAATGTTCCTAATATTTCACTATACTGCTATAAATCCCTTAATTTCCCAGCGTTCTCATGTGGTAACGGGGGAAGGGAGCAGCGCTGATTGAGACGACCCTAGGGAGCGATTCATGGTATGTTTATCAATTTAAACTTTTACATCCTCATAATCTTTTATAAAACACAGAACAAATGCAAAGAAAGCTGCAGAATGGCCGGTGTGGGGATCAAACCCACGGCCGCGGCATTATTATCCCCACAACTGCGCTATCCAGCAAGCAAGCAACTGTATGTAGCAAGCGAGTCAGCGCAGGAGCTGCGGGAAAGTATTTTACTCATCACTTAGGCTGCGGCCACGCTAGCGCTGAGCGTGCTGACCGCGCTGTGCTTGCCGAGTTTAGTTTTCACCCAGGCTTTAAAAAAAAGAAAATGGATAGAAGTGCGGCGCAACTGCGCATGTCCAATGAAAGGCTCCCGGATGACTAGTTCAACATAACTTTATTTGACACACACCAGGGCTACACCAGCATCTCCCCCTCAACGCGTTTCACCCTTACGCAGAGGGCTTCGTCTTGGAGTGGGGAGAAGTGGTGACAGCCTCTTAAATACCTAAAAGCCCGCGAAAGCGGCATTAAAACTTTAACCCCTTCAGTGCTATATGCCTGTTAGCTAATATCATGCTATTTAAAGTATTTAATGTCTGTGCAGCTCACTATAAACATATTATATGCACAGAGAGCATCTAAATTATATATTCAGACATACACAGTAGCAAAATGATAAGACTATTTGGCAGCACATTCCAGGTATATGAATAAACATAAAAAGCTGTTGCAAACACTGCAAGTGGAATATACTCAACACTAGATTCACAATAACCCAAGTTATATACCGATTAGTCAGTCATACATATAGGGGCTTCCTAATGCTTTATTTAGACATATTTGTGACTTATAGACCAGTGAATCAAGGGAAGGTAGGTGGGAAAGGGAGAGAAACAAGGGTAAAAGGGGGGGGGGGGAGAGAAGGGGGGGAAAAGAGGAGGGGGGGAGGTATGGAAGGGGGGGGGATGAGAAATGTGAGGGAGGGAAAGAGAGAGGGGAGGGGGGAGGGGAGGGGGAAAGGCTAAGGGAGGGACAGTGCAGAGAATAAATCAGAAATACACAATAGACGTTCTGTTCTAAAGAAGACCATAATATGTACATATCTGCATTCCACGTATAACACTCTTATATATCTCTTAAAGAAAACATCGTAGATCCCAATCCACATTAAGTCCACTGGGTTGTAATGTGTTTAATGTGTGGATCCAGTGCGCCTCCCTTTGGTGTGGGAGCTTGATTCTATCCCCTCCCCGAGGGGGGAGGACTACATGTTCTATAGCGCAACAACTGAAATTGTCCACAGAACCCAATGGACAGTTGTTAAAGTGGATTGGGACCGGATGTGTCATGTCTGAATTCTTGATGAGCCTTAAGTGTTCTAGAATGCGAATTTTTAAGGCTCTACTGGTAAGCCCCACATACTGTTTTTTTACATCCGCATTGTAACAAGTATATGACATAATTGGTCTGACATGACATAAAGGTTTTTATCTGATATTTCCGTGTTTCAAGTTTATCAGTGAAATGTTTAACTTTCTTCATTTTGGGACAAATCTTACAGTGCCCACATTTAAATGATCCAATCAATTTTGGAAAGAAAGACAGTTTATTCTGGTTAGTATTAGTAGTTTTCAGCAAACTGGGTGACAGAAGATTCCCTAGCGTAGCTGCTCTACGGAACACTATTTTGGGTCCCACACATGCCATTTTATTTAGTAAAGGGTCTAGTGAAAGTGTGGCCCAATGTTTGCGTATGATGGTTTTAATTGAGTTTGCTTGTTCGCTATAGTTTGTAATAAAGAATGGCGCTTCTGTGTTCTCGGCCTGTGTATCTATCTGGGTACTGTTGGCTGCTATGTTGGTGAGGGTATTCCTATCCATATTCAGTGCATGCTGATATGCCTGATCAAGGTCTGCACCATCGTATCCCCTCGACAGGAACCTCCTCCTCATCTCTTTCGCCCTGTGGATAAAGGCCTCCAATGTGGAGCAGTTACGGCGTAATCGCAGGAACTGCCCCTTTGGAATGCCCTTAACCAGAGGGCGTGCGTGACAACTGTTATAATGAAGTAATGAGTTCCTGGCATTCTCCTTTCTATAGATGTCTGATTGAATATTATACTCCATATCCACATATAAATTTAAATCTAGAAAGTAAATGTGGTTTTTATTATATGTGTGAGTAAATTTCAAGTTGAGAGTATTGTCTGCCAGGTATTCAAAGAACCTCAAAAGGTCTTCCTCCCCACCACTCCAGATCAAAATCAGGTCGTCAATGTAGCGTTTGTAAAACACCACATGACGCCTGAAGGGATTGGAATCTCCAAACACGTGGGACATCTCCCACCAACCCATGAACAAGTTGGCGTAGGAGGGGGCAAAGGATGTCCCCATAGCTGTCCCACGTGTTTGGAGATAATACTGCTGGTCAAAGAAAAAATAATTGTGCGTAAGTGAAAATCTAATACTGTCAAGAATAAAAACTATGTGTGCTGGCGAAAGAGTGGAAAAAAAAGAGACTTTGAAGCGCGCTCAACTTGCCCGCAGCACTCCCCGCGTGAGCTTGCGAAATAGCCAGGACACCCGGCGCTCCTGCTTGGGGAGCTGGTGACGTCACTGCTCTGCTCATACACACACACAAACGCACACACACATACACACACACACATACACACACACACAAGCACACACACACGCACACGCACACACACATATATATATATATATATATACAGTGTTCGACAATCCTATACATTTACACGCCCGGGGCGGGTGGATTTAACCCCTGGGCGAGTAAATATTGGCCCAAGCAGCACACGTGTTTATTTTTTTAAATTTCCCTGCTCGCGCTGAAATTTTCCCGCTCTAGCTGCCTGAAACAAAAAAAAAAAAAAAAACTCCCCCTACCTGACTGCTGATTGGCGCGCGCTCCCAGGCTTTGTGGGCGCGCGGCCAGGCTCTATATGAGCCGGCCCCCAACGT
The DNA here is from genome assembly GCF_040206685.1 of Ascaphus truei. NCBI lineage: Eukaryota > Metazoa > Chordata > Amphibia > Anura > Ascaphidae > Ascaphus > Ascaphus truei. The sequence continues at coordinate 36,181 of NW_027455075.1, forward strand.
ATGGCCATTTTTTCTGGCCGGAGATCTGTTGGAGAGTACGAGCGTAAGTACTCTCCAATCCTCCATCCCCTCTGCTCCTTCCCTGCCTCCTGCAGTTCCCCCTTTCTCCCCCCAACCCCCGATACCCGCGCGTGGCTGGATATGGTAGCGTGGGTGTTCCCCCTTCTCTCCCCGGCCCCCGCTTACCCCAGCTTCCCGCGCGGGGCAGAGGTGTCCCCCCCCTTCTCCCCCCCCCCCCCCGGCCTCCCCCGATCCCTGGGTGATGGTAGTGGGTGTTCCCCGGCTTCCCGCGATACCCGCGCGGGGCTGGTGATGGTAGTGGGGATGTTCCCCGCGATACCCTTGGGGGGCGGGTGATGGTAGTGGGGGGCTTCCCCACTTACCCCGGCTTCCCGCGATACCCTTGGGGGGCGGGTGATGGTAGTGGGGGTGTTCCCCGCTTACCCCGGCTTCCCGCGCCGCTTCGCCTGATCCCCGCGCGGGGCTGGAGATGGTAGCGGGGGTTTTCCCCCCTTACCTACTTTGTCTCCGCTTCTCCACTGTCCCGTGGCTGTCCGCGCAGGGCGGGAGATGGTCGCGGGGGGGGGGGGGAGCGAGCGGGTCAGTGGTGGTGCTCGGTCGTGCGGCCTTTCCTCTTCTACCCCCTGTCGTGTGTGTGTGTGTGTGTGTGTGTGTGTGTGTGTGTGTGTGTGTGTGTGTGTGTGTGTGCATGTGCATGCATGGGAGAGTGTGTGTATGTGTGTGCATGCATGCATGGGAGAGTGTGTGTGTGTGTGTCACCCCAGTCAGTCACCCCGTCACGGAGGTTATTTGGACTGGGGCGCTCCCTAAATTTTGTGGCTTAAAAAGTTGTTGTAACGCCTTACTCTGTTAAAAAATGATAAAATATAAAATATGATTTTGGTGTTTGTGGTGCAAAAGGGTGTGTAGAAAAACATATACTGGCCCTTTTAGTTGATTTTGTGGTTGCTGCTTGACCTTGGAGAAGGGAATCCCGTGTCCTTCTCAGCGTGGCAGTAGTGGTGTGAAGATGGTCAGCGCGAACCTCGTGGACCTCACGGATATAGTGAATCCGGATGCAGTATTAAGACAAGAATAAAAGAATAAAACACGATATTAGTGTATCATGTCCACATTGGGGGATTGGGGGGAAAAAAAGGGGAGGGGGGGAGTGGGAAGGGGGAGTAGGGGGGTGGGGTAGGAGTGGACGGTGGTGGGATGGATGGTGGGTTCCCACTAACTAATCACAGAATACATAGAATATATGGATCCAGTGACTCACACGGGCTTGTGTGGTGTCTCTCCCTCAACGCTGACTGGTGTGGGTAAATACAGACTCATATACTGGAGTCTCAGATATACATTAAACTCACACGGCCTGATGTGAGTCCTTGCCCTCAGAGGGTAATGTCCTGTATGGATGGTGTCCTGTTGTTTCAGCAGAGTTGTCCCCCGATGGGTGTGGTGTGTGAGTGTCTCCTCTCCCCGTATCCCAAATGACCAAAAAGCAATGTGCAAACCAAAAGTCAAAATGAATTAAAAGGTCTTTAATGGGTTAACAGTGAAGACATGTGCATACACTATGCATACATGTTGTGGTGCTTAAAAGGTATAAAACAATATATGACACGATAACACAATGAACTAAACAGTATGTGATGTACTGAAGCAAACACAAAAAAGGACTCTCACACTAAACGAATATACAAAATCACTTGCCCAGCATCATCCGCTCAGAGCACTCCTGCACGATCTCCTCCTCCGTTTTTTGCTCCAACTGGCGCGTCCGGCAGCGGAACCGGAAAGGGGGATCTGAACCGGATGTCCTGCAGTGTGCTGGGTCCCTCTGTCAATGAGCTCCGGCAGGGAACTACGCGTTTCGCAATAAGCTTCGTCAGGTTCCTGCCGGATGCTCATTGTGTGCTGCATTTATAGGTGCCCCCATTAGTTTAATTGGAGAAACACCTGGATTAAGGGCATGGTTTAAATTTAGACGGTTATATCTCTTTATAGGAGCTACCTTTGGTAGCCCCTAATGTCAGGGATAGTGAGATGTGCCTGTAAATATAAATAATGGGTTAGATAAGCATATATTAAAATTAGATAAGCATATATTAAAATAAATCAATACATTATAAAAACTACATTTTAAAAAATACTTAGAGATGATCATTGTATTTGTCCTTAGAAGCATTTTAAGTTTAATAAAAAACGGTGGAAATTGGAATTTGATTGGGGTATTTGTGTGATTTGGAATCTTTTAGTTCCTCCGTGTGCAGTATTTTTAAAACCATTCTCTGTTGGTTAAAATCTTTACATATGTAAAACAATAGTGCCACCATGTGGCTGGATGTGAAAATTACCTCAACACTGTCATAACCTAATGGTAAAAGTTAAGCAATCTTGGTAGTGTGGCACACATCCCTTTAAAGTAACTTAAAAATGTGCCAGAGTGTATTACAGCAAAAAATATATTTATGTGACAAAAGTTATAACGAATTACATATTTGACGGAAAAAATATAATATTATTATTATCAAGATGGTTAAAAAACCTTACTGTTTATAGCCACTACATCTGACATAAGGGTAGAACAACCTAGGCACCCAAAATCTTGGTTTCCTCATTCAGCTATCTAAAATGTACCACTCAATATCTCCGTGTTAGTTAAAAGATATTTCATTTGTAATACAATGCTGCCACCAAGTGGCCGCATATCGAAATTGCTACTTCAAAACCCTAATATCTCTACCACACTGTGGATAGTGCGGTATTCAGTTAAGTGTAGAGTCATTGTTTAAAATATATTGCAAAAGTATATTCCAGCGGATGACGAGAGTATATCAAATATGCATGAGCATGGGTTTACACAGACATTTGATATTAGAAAAATACTTGTATAGGTGATTTCGACGCGGAGCTCTCATGTGGTGAAAATGTTCAAAACGTATAGTCCAGATTCTTCATAACTCCTTTCTAACTTCAATTCATGTTGCAGAGGTTGTCGCGATGGTATGCATCATTTCTGGTCCTCAAGGGTTGGTTCGAGGTAGATTCATATTTGGGACGTGCGCCCTATTGGAGATTGGAGAGGAAGTGGATCAGTGTGTGTTAAAACAAAGAGGTAGATGTAAATGAAATTTAATAAAATAAAATAGTAGATGTTATAGAATAGTAGATGTTTATAAAATATTAAAAAATAAAAGTTGTTTAAAAATTGTTTAAAAATGGGGGATTTGGAGCAGATTGATGGGTGTTCAGAGAAAGGCTGCAATGTCTATCTCTACATTGAGGCCTGTGGGTACCAGGCTTTTCAATTTGTAGATCCAAAACGTTTCTTTTCTTGATAGAGATGTCAGTCTGTCGCCTCCCCTCCAATGTGGGGGGACTACTTCAATGCCCCTAAATTCAAGGCCCGACGGATCTCCTTGGTGATGTAGTGCGAAATGCTTAGAGACACTATGTGTCATTAGTTTCCGTCTGATATTCCCTAGGTGTTCCAAAATACGCACCCGCAGGGGTCGACTGGTGCGCCCTACATATTAGAGTCCACAGGGGCAGTTTAAAAGGTAGACTACGAATTCTGATTTGCAATTAATGAAGCTGCCGGTTTTGAACTGTTCTCCTGTTGTATTAGAGCTGAACTGAATTGTTTCCTTACTTCCCTGTTTGCATGCTTTGCATGTATTACATCTATGGAAACCTTTGGCTGTTTGTAGCCAGTTTGAGTCCTGGCCTGTTGTTCTATTCTCCATTCTAAAGAGGCTTGGTGCTAACTTTCTTTTGATGTTATCTGCCCTTTTATAGATGACTTTCGGTTTTTCTGGGAGGTACTCTTTCAGGGTGGGGTCTCCCTGTAGGAGATGCCAGTGTTTATTCAGGATCTGTTGTATGCTTCCTGCATCCTGACTAAACTGTGTTAAGAAAGCGATGCTGAACTCTTCTTTGGGCTTAGGTGGATTAGTTTTAAGGATTTCACTACGTTCGAGCTCCCCTACTTTTCTCTTATTGCTATATCCATCTTATCGTTATCATAGTTTTTAGCAATGAAACGCTTCTTAAGAATATTGGATTGTTCCCTATAAATATGGTCATCGCTACAGTTTCTCCTAATTCGACGAAACTGTCCTGGGGGTATGTTCTTTAACCATTTTTTGTGGTGGCAGCTAGTGTTAAGTAGGTAGTTGTTACAGTCCACTTTTTTGAAGAAAGTTTTAGTCTTTAGTTTGGTGTCTTCTATGTAAATAGTAAGGTCTAAGAAGTCTACCGTGTTATTTCCTATGCAAGTTGTAAAAGCCAAGTTCCTCTCATTAGTATTAATATAGTTTAAGAAATGGTTCAAGTTTTCACTACTACCTTTCCAGATGAAAAACACATCATCGATGTATCTTCGCCATAGCACGAGATCCGCACCAAATTCATGCTCTGACCAGATGGTATCAGTCTCCCAATTGTCCATGAACAGATTGGCATAACTTGGTGCGAATTTCGTACTCATCGCTGTGCCACATTTTTGTAGGAAATATGTTCCATCAAATTTAAAAAGGTTATGCTTCAGAATAAAATTGATACTTTCTAAAATGAAGCGTCTTTGTTCTATTTTAACAGTTGGGTCTTTTGTTAATGTCCTATTGATGGCTTCAATTCCATCGTCGTGTTTTATGGATGTGTATAATGAAGTTACATCACAAGTGCAGATTTTGTAGTCATCTTGCCAAATTACCTGTTCTAATACATTAAGAATTTGCGTGGTATCTCTTAGATAGGACCGCATCTCCGCAACATATGGTTGTAGAAAACCATCTATATATTCCGATAGTCGCGACGTGAGTGAGCCTATCCCAGAGATGATGGGTCTCCCTGGTGGTGCTTTAATATCCTTATGTATTTTGGGTAAAAAATAAAATATCGGCATAACTGGGAATTTTATATTTAAATAGTCGTATTCTTTTTCATTTAGGACTCCTGTTGTACTGCCTTTGTCTAGTAGGGTGAGGAATTCTATACAGAATTCTTTATGCGGATTCGTCTTAAGACGTGCATAGGTGATGTCGTCAGATAATATCCTCTCTGCTTCTCCCTTATAATATTCAGTGTCCATAATGACAACCCCCCCCCCCCCCCTTTGTCTGCTTGTTTGAATATGATATCCTTATCTTTCTCTAAGTTTTGCAAAGCGATTTTCTCTTTTAGTGTTAAATTGTTCTTCGTTATCTTTGTCGTACCTGAGGTCAGTTTGTCAAAGTCTTCCTGGATTTTTTGGTGGAACACTTCTAGATTATGGCCTTTTGCCCAGCTAGGATAGAATTTGGACTTGTTTTTAAGATTTGAATGTTTAAAATCACTCTCTATGTTTATGTTCGTATCATTACTTACTATCTCCCTAGTTTGTGCGTCTTTGGAAAGAATTTTTTTTTAAGCGTAAGCTGTCTGATGTATTTGTGTGCGTCTATATACAGATTAAAACTATTCGCCTTAGCAACTGGCGCGAAATTCAGCCCCTTTTTTATAAGCTTACATTCATCTATGTTGTTGAGTTCTTTTTTACTTAGATTAAATATACAGTATTGTTTACATCGCTGCTCTTTTCCTGTGTCCTTCTTCCTCCCCGCTTTCCTCGTGTGGTCTTTTTCTGAGTTTTGTGTTTGGTGTTTCTATTTCTTTCTGTTCTTCTACCACTAGAGTGCGATTCTGGGTGGCTATTGGTGGTGGTTTTGCTACTTGGGCCTGTTCTAAAAAATGACCTGTATGTGGTCTGGGTGATCGTTGTTCTCTCACGTGACCTTGCTCCTTATCATGTCTTTCTCTGTATGTTTGCCTCTGTTCCCTGTAAGGTGATTTGCGTTCCCGTCTTGGGCTTTGGTCCCTATATTGTTTGTGGGGTGACCGGTAGTGTCTCCTTTGGCTTTCTTCTCTCTCATAGCGTCTCTCTCTGTATTCCCGATTTGACCCATAGTGTTTGTAAGGTGATCTGTGGTCCCTATCTCTGCTCCTTTCTTTCTCATACCTGCTATCACGTTCAAGTGGTGATCTAGTTCTGTAGTTATATGTTGTTGGCTTAGCAGTGTGATACCTTTCGTGATACTCTTTTGCTTTAGAATAGTATTTATTGTCCTGCCAATGTTCTTCTCTGTCTCTATCATTTTTCTTTGCCTCGTCCCTTTTGTGGCTTCCTGTGTCTTCAATAGTGTGCGTTTTAGTTTCTTTATTCTCTCTAGGGGTTTCTAGGGCACCCGCCTCCTGCCTTCTTGGTGGAATTTGTCTAGCCTCTTTATTAAATGATACATTCTTATTGTTTTCATATTTGGGATAGTTCTTATGCCTCTCTGGATTCGTTGGATAGCTTAATGTGTTGGATCTTGAATTCTGGTTTTTATTACTATCTTCTCTACTCCTATATTCGAACATTTTCCTATCCCTTGGGGTGCTAGGTGGGACTAGTGAGATCCGTTGCCATTTGGGGTTTGACCCCACTACATAATCTTCCTCGTCTCGTCTGAATTTTTTGTTCTTTGACTCTATCAGGTTTTTTTCTATGGCGTCTATTTCATCCGCTAGTTTTCTGTCCCTACTTATGAAGGTGGGATTATCTATAGAGGTTTCTAATCTTTTCTGAATTAGTGTGACTTCTCGGTCAATTTCTATTAGTGTCTTTGTATGGTGTTTAATGATAAGTTTCATTAAAGTGAATGAACAGGCATCCATAGCTTCCTCCCATTGTACATTGTATTCTACATCTGCTAATTCAAAGGATGATTTTTTATCAAACCGTAAACCCCTAGGAATACGTTTGATGTCAATGTATTTTTCTAGGTAGACTTTGTCCCAGACCTTTTTGGTCTCCTTCTTAAGTAAATTCTCTAGTTTATCGAATTCATTATTTATTGTTTCTAAGTCTCCCATTTCCGCTGACTCAATTTCTCTCATTTTGTTCTCTATGTTGTTACTTCTAAAAATTCTTTTTGTGAAAACACTCTCCTTGATTTCGACCATATCTTCTATCTCTATGGTTGCTACTTCCATGTTGAGATTTCTAATGTGGGGTGCTGCCACCAGGATGGGATTAGAGAAGTCTGGAGGTTATTTGGACTGGGGCGCTCCCTAAATTTTGTGGCTTAAAAAGTTGTTGTAACGCCTTACTCTGTTAAAAAATGATAAAATATAAAATATGATTTTGGTGTTTGTGGTGCAAAAGGGTGTGTAGAAAAACATATACTGGCCCTTTTAGTTGATTTTGTGGTTGCTGCTTGACCTTGGAGAAGGGAATCCCGTGTCCTTCTCAGCGTGGCAGTAGTGGTGTGAAGATGGTCAGCGCGAACCTCGTGGACTTCACGGATATAGTGGATCCGGATGCAGTATTAAGACAAGAATAAAAGAATAAAACACGATATTAGTGTATCATGTCCACATTGGGGGATTGGGGGGAAAAAAAGGGGAGGGGGGGAGTGGGAAGGGGGAGTAGAGGGGTGGGGTAGGAGTGGACGGTTGTGGGATGGATGGTGGGTTCCCACTAACTAATCACAGAATGCATAGAATATATGGATCCAGTGACTCACACGGGCTTGTGTGGTTTCTCTCCCTCAACGCTGACTGGTGTGGGTAAATACAGACTCATATACTGGAGTCTCAGATATACATTAAACTCACACGGCCTGATGTGAGTCCTTGCCCTCAGAGGGTAATGTCCTGTATGGATGGTGTCCTGTTGTTTCAGCAGAGTTGTCCCCCGATGGGTGTGGTGTGTGAGTGTCTCCTCTCCCCGTATCCCAAATGACCAAAAAGCAATGTGCAAACCAAAAGTCAAAATGAATTAAAAGGTCTTTAATGGGTTAACCGTGAAGACATGTGCATACACTATGCATACATGTTGTGGTGCTTAAAAGGTATAAAACAATATATGACACGATAACACAATGTGATGTACTGAAGCAAACACAAAAAAGGACTCTCACACTAAACGAATATACGGGAATATAAGGGAATATCAGACGGAAACTAATGACACATAGTGTCTCTAAGCATTTCGCACTACATCACCAAGGAGATCCGTCGGGCCTTGAATTTAGGGGCATTGAAGTAGTCCCCCCACATTGGAGGGGAGGCGACAGACTGACATCTCTATCAAGAAAAGAAACGTTTTGGATCTACAAATTGAAAAGCCTGGTACCCACAGGCCTCAATGTAGAGATAGACATTGCAGCCTTTCTCTGAACACCCATCAATCTGCTCCAAATCCCCCATTTGTAAACAATTTTTAAACAACTTTTATTTTTTAATATTTTATAAACATCTACTATTCTATAACATCTACTATTTTATTTTATTAAATTTCATTTACATCTACCTCTTTGTTTTAACACACACTGATCCACTTCCTCTCCAATCTCCAATAGGGCGCACGTCCCAAATATGAATCTACCTCGAACCAACCCTTGAGGACCAGAAATGATGCATACCATCGCGACAACCTCTGCAACATGAATTGAAGTTAGAAAGGAGTTATGAAGAATCTGGACTATACGTTTTGAACATTTTGAACTTTTTCACCACATGAGAGCTCCGCGTCGAAATCACCTATACAAGTATTTTTCTAATATCAAATGTCTGTGTAAACCCATGCTCATGCATATTTGATATACTCTCGTCATCCACTGGAATATACTTTTGCAATATATTTTAAACAAGGACTCTACACTTAACTGAATACCGCACTATCCACAGTGTGGTAGAGATAATATTAGGGTTTTGAAGTAGCAATTTCGATATGCGGCCACTTGGTGGCAGCATTTGAAATATCTTTTAACTAACACGGAGATATTGAGTGGTACATTTTAGATAGCTGAATGAGGAAACCAAGATTTTGGGTGCCTAGGTTGTTCTACCCTTATGTCAGATGTAGTGGCTATAAACAGTAAGGTTTTTTAACCATCTTGATAATAATAATATTATATTTTTTCCGTCAAATATGTAATTCGTTATAACTTTTGTCACATAAATATATTTTTTGCTGTAATACACTCTGGCACATTTTTAAGTTACTTTAAAGGGATGTGTGCCACACTACCAAGATTGCTTAACTTTTACCATTAGGTTATGACAGTGTTGAGGTAATTTTCACATCCAGCCACATGGTGGCACTATTGTATTACATATGTAAAGATTTTAACCAACAGAGAATGGTTTTAAAAATACTGCACACGGAGGAACTAAAAGATTCCAAATCACACAAATACCCCAATCAAATTCCAATTTCCACCGTTTTTTATTAAACTTAAAATGCTTCTAAGGACAAATACAATGATCATCTCTAAGTATTTTTTAAAATGTAGTTTTTATAATGTATTGATTTATTTTAATATATGCTTATCTAATTTTAATATATGCTTATCTAACCCATTATTTATATTTACAGGCACATCTCACTATCCCTGACATTAGGGGCTTCCAAAGGTAGCTCCTATAAAGAGATATAACTGTCTAAATTTAAACCATGCCCTTAATCCAGGTGTTTCTCCAATTAAACTAATGGGGGCACCTATAAATGCAGCACACAATGAGCATCCGGCAGGAACCTGACGAAGCTTATTGCGAAACGCGTAGTTCCCTGCCGGAGCTCATTGACAGAGGGACCCAGCACACTGCAGGACATCCGGTTTAGATCCCCCTTTCCGGTTCCGCTGCCGGACGCGCCAGTTGGAGCAAAAAACGGAGGAGGAGATCGTGCAGGAGTGCTCTGAGCGGATGATGCTGGGCAAGTGATTTTGTATATTCGTTTAGTGTGAGAGTCCTTTTTTGTGTTTGCTTCAGTACATCACATACTGTTTAGTTCGTTGTGTTATCGTGTCATATTGTTTTATACCTTTTAAGCACCACAACATGTATGCATAGTGTATGCACATGTCTTCACTGTTAACCCATTAAAGACCTTTTAATTCATTTTGACTTTTGGTTTGCACATTTCTTTTTGGTCATTTGGGATACGGGGAGAGGAGACACTCACACACCACACCCATCGGGGGACAACTCTGCTGAAACAACAGGACACCATCCATACAGGACATTACCCTCTGAGGGCAAGGACTCACATCAGGCCGTGTGAGTTTAATGTATATCTGAGACTCCAGTATATGAGTCTGTATTTACCCACACCAGTCAGCGTTGAGGGAGAGACACCACACAAGCCCGTGTGAGTCACTGGATCCATATATTCTATGCATTCTGTGATTAGTTAGTGGGAACCCACCATCCATCCCACAACCGTCCACTCCTACCCCACCCCTCTACTCCCCCTTCCCACTCCCCCCCTCCCCTTTTTTTCCCCCCAATCCCCCAATGTGGACAT
>NW_027455076.1:0-46509 GCF_040206685.1 Ascaphus truei
GGTTCGGTTACAATGAACACAAACCACATGAATAATCAAATATAACTAAATGAAACTAAATCTATAAACAACATGACAAACGGTATATAAAATAATAAAAAGGAAGACAGTGTTCAATAAAAAAAAACTTTAACAAAAAAAAATGGCAGCGATTCCCCGTGGTCCCGGGGGTGATGTGAGGTGCAAGGGAGGTGAGGTGCAAGGGAGGTGAGGTGCAGGGATGTGAGGTGCAGGGGTGATTGGAGGTGCAGGGGGGGGTGATTGGAGTTGCGGGGGGGGGTGATTGGAGGTGCAGGGGGGTAGAAGGATGTGAGGTGCAGGGGGCGTGGGATGTGTGTGGTGTGCAGTGGGGTATTGTGTGTTTGTGGAGAGGGAGTATTATGTGTGGGTGAGGGGGAGAGATGGGGGTATGAGAGATAGATGGGGAGTATCGCAAAGGTTGATAGTGAGGGGTTCTGGGGGAGATATGAGGATGATGATGAGAGGTGCTGGAGGAGAGATGATGATGATGATTTTACCCGTGCGGCCCAAATTTTTTTTCCTTGGAGCATTTTGGCCCTTCTCGCTTTACGAGTTGTGCAGGCCTGGTCTATAGTATTTCAGAAGGAGGGAAGGCGCACACACGCTGCAATACACTTGCTGAAGCCTGAGCTTTTTAATGGCTTTGCAGGGTATGCAGCGGGCGCGATTTGGGGGCGTGGCAATGAATATTTGGAGGCGTGGCAATAACGTTCCGGCGCGGACGTCACTTCCCTACCTCACATCCCGATCCACCGGCATTTTTTCAGATGCAGAATCTGAAGCACTGTGCAGACAAGAAGAAAAATGCACACAATGCACACCAGAGATTAAAATATAGTAAATTATTTATTAATAAAACAAGAAATAACCGAGGGGATCCAACCCCACCTCAGTACATATGCGTCACAGATCCGGGTTCGGTTACAATGAACACAAACCACATGAATAATCAAATATAACTAAATGAAACTAAATCTATAAACAACATGACAAACGGTATATAAAATAATAAAAAGGAAGACAGTGTTCAATAAAACGGGATAAAGGAATCCTGGATTGGCTAAAAATATAGCTAAACAGCTGCCTGAGGCTGACAGGGGGAGACAGAGATTTACACTGAAGCCCAGAGCGGGTTCCGCGGCGAACGTATTGGGATCCGGACCGCGCCACCGCAGAGATGTTACCACCGCCCGAGCTCCCTGCAAACGCCATCTCGGCCTGTCAGAATACGCGCAGAGTGACCTGTCGTGACACGTCGGTTTATGTGTCTTTTTCAGTACAAAAACTTGTGATCAAACTTACCAGAGTGCTGTCTCCTGATCTCGTGCTTCAAACGGAATCGTGTGGTTTATTATTGCTTTATGGGACAAGCACCCAATTTTTTCTACATGCAACTGGAGTGCCGGCTGCTTCTGTGGAATATATATATATATAATTATATATATGCCAGGCCAGGACGCAAGATGCAAAACCTGCGCAATACTCTACACAGCGGACACAATACAAATACCACACAGGAATCGGGAATACAAAATCAGAGGAAGGTTCACCTGTTCCTCCAGCAATGTCGTGTTCCTCATCATGTGCATGAAATGTCCAGGGGGCTGCTACTACATAGGTGAGACGGGGCAGGGCTAAACAAGAGAATGAACCTGCATCGCACAGCAATCACACGCGGAACAAGAGACAGTCCTGTCGGCGAACATTTCTCTGACTCTGTCCATAAGATGGACGATCTGGGGGTTGCCATACTCAAAGTTAATCTTAAAACACCGAAATAGAGATGGTTGCACGAATAGAAATATATGCAACTGTTCGGGACACTTAGCGGTGGCCTAAACAGAGATCGAAATTTTATGAGTCATTACTGACACAAGTGAACTCTCTTCCCATGAGCGCTAAAGGCCATGTCTGTACATACTGTGCTATATGTATGCACACACAGCTGTCTCTTACACATACAAATACTCCTTGTTTTTCCATCCCTATACACCAATAGGACCACATAGTATCTACACACACTTTTAGTTTTGCTACAATCTCTCACATTTCCACACCTACCCACACAATTTATATTAACTCCCACTCCACACACACACCTTTTGTAAAGCACTGTATAAACTGTGGGCTCTCCATTCATTTATATTCACACAGATACACACACACACACACACACACACACACACTCTTACATCACTAACTTTCAGGAACCATTTAACACCTCTAGCCATAAATCACATTCACACAAGGGGGGGGGGGGGGAAGAGACAAGCACAGATAACATTCCAAGAGACACTGTTTTTAAGTATACCCTTTGCTTGCTTCATTCATTGTAACACCGCCAGAAGAAGAGATCAGCGTATCTCGAAAGCTCGCACAAATAAAAGCATTTCGTTAGCCACAGAACGGTATAGTCTATTTATTTTTTGATTATATATATATATATATATATATATATATATATATATATATATATATATATGTGACACAAAGTATACCGCATCAACACAGTGCGTCACTGTTGCCCAGAAACTGTCTTGATTTATGATATAATAACAATGGACAGTGGTGCTAAAGGATAATGGATATGTATTACAACGAAAAAAGCATCCTTATGAAGAAGCACACGGGCATGCCAAGAAAGTGATAACAATACAAATGTATTACTGTGGGTTAAAAACAAGGGAAGAAAAATTGATAAAAGAGGAGGGGGACTCACATCTACCAAACATGTATTCCGTGAGGCAAAGAACACCAAAAGTAATCACCAGCACAAGCAGCTCTGATCCAAGCATGCACATATACCTCTACACACAAGCAGCTCTGATCCAAGCATGCACATATACCTCTACACACACAAGCAGCTCTGATCCAAGCATGCACATATACCTCTACACACAAGCAGCTCTGATCCAAGCATGCACATATACCTCTCCACACAAGCAGCTCTGATCCAAGCATGCACATATACCTCTACACACAAGCAGCTCTGATCCAAGCATGCACATATACCTCTACACACAAGCAGCTCTGATCCAAGCATGCACATATACCTCTACACACAAGCAGCTCTGATCCAAGCATGCACATATACCTCTACACACAAGCAGCTCTGATCCAAGCATGCACATATACCTCTACACACAAGCAGCTCTGATCCAAGCATGCACATATACCTCTACACACACTGCAGCTCTGATCCAAGCATGCACATATACCTCTACACACAAGCAGCTCTGATCCAAGCATGCACATATACCTCTACACACAAGCAGCTCTGATCCAAGCATGCACATATACCTCTACACACAAGCAGCTCTGATCCAAGCATGCACATATACCTCTACACACACTGCAACTCTGATCCAAGCATGCACATATACCTCTACACACAAGCAGCTCTGATCCAAGCATGCACATATACCTCTCCACACACTGCAGCTCTGATCCAAGCATGCACATATACCTCTACACACACTGCAGCTCTGATCCACGCATGCACATATACCTCTCCACACAAGCAGCTCTGATCCAATCATGCACATATACCTCTACACACAAGCAGCTCTGATCCAAGCATGCACATATACCTCTACACACAAGCAGCTCTGATCCAAGCATGCACATATACCTCTCCACACAAGCAGCTCTGATCCAAGCATGCACATATACCTCTCCACACAAGCAGCTCTGATCCAAGCATGCACATATACCTCTACACACAAGCAGCTCTGATCCAAGCATGCACATATACCTCTACACACACTCCAGCTCTGATCCAAGCATGCACATATACCTCTCCACACAAGCAGCTCTGATCCAATCATGCACATATACCTCTACACACAAGCAGCTCTGATCCAAGCATGCGCATATACCTCTACACACAAGCAGCTCTGATCCAATCATGCGCATATACCTCTCCACACAAGCAGCTCTGATCCAAGCATGCGCATATACCTCTACACACAAGCAGCTCTGATCCAAGCATGCACATATACCTCTACACACAAGCAGCTCTGATCCAAGCATGCACATATACCTCTACACACAAGCAGCTCTGATCCAAGCATGCACATATACCTCTACACACAAGCAGCTCTGATCCAAGCATACACATATACCTCTACACACAAGCAGCTCTGATACAAGCATGCACATATACCTCTACACACAAGCAGCTCTGATCCAAGCATGCACATATACCTCTACACACACAAGCAGCTCTGATCCAAGCATGCACATATACCTCTCCACACAAGCAGCTCTGATCCAAGCATGCACATATACCTCTACACACAAGCAGCTCTGATCCAATCATGCACATATACCTCTACACACAAGCAGCTCTGATCCAAGCATGCACATATACCTCTACACACAAGCAGCTCTGATCCAAGCATGCACATATACCTCTACACACAAGCAGCTCTGATCCAAGCATGCACATATACCTCTCCACACAAGCAGCTCTGATCCAAGCATGCACATATACCTCTACACACAAGCAGCTCTGATCCAAGCATGCACATATACCTCTACACACAAGCAGCTCTGATCCAAGCATGCTCATATACCTCTCCACACAAGCAGCTCTGATCCAAGCATGCACATATACCTCTACACACACTGCAGATTTGTGCACATAACGTAAGGAGATAGCTGTTGTTGTAAAATAGTAATTGCAGAAATGGAGGCAATAAATGCTCGAGTATTAAAGATGTAAATACATCACCATTAAAGCGTAGGTGTGAAAGGCCAATTTACAGATAGCCAAGGCCTCCTGTCATGGAAAAGGGTAGGGGTCCCACTCCACAGACTCTCACTCCAACGCGTTCCGACTAAAACGGTCTTCTTCAGAGAGAAGAAGATTATATATATATATATATATATATACAGTGTTCGACAATCCTATACATTTACTCGCCCGGGGCGGGTGGATTTAACCCCCAGGCGAGTAACTATTGGCCCAAGCAGCACACGTGTTTTGTTTTTTAAATTTTCCCTGCTCACGCTGAAATTTCCCTGCTCGCGCTGAAATTTCCCTGCTCGCGCTGGCTGGAAAAAAAAAAAAAACTCCCCCTACCTGACAGATGATTGGCGCGCGCTCCCAGGCTTTGTGGGCGCGTGGCCAGGCTCTATATGAGCCAGCCCCCAACGAGCGGCCATTTTTTTCCCATGGAGGATGGAGGACACAGTAAGTATTATCTGTGCCTTCCTCCACCTCCCTCCCCTCTCCGGTGCTCCTGCTGCCCGCAGTTATGGTGATGGGAGCGGGGGATGCCCTCTCATGTCCCCGTTCCCCCCCCCCCCTGCTTCCCCCCTGGTCCCGTGTCAGAGAGCGCGGCGGGTGATGGGAGCGGGGGATGCCCCCTCATGTCCCTGTCCCCCCCCCCCCGCTTAACCCCCCGGTCCCGTGTCAGAGAGCGCAGCGGGTGATGGGAGCGGGGGATGCCCCCTCATGTCCCCGTTCCCTCCCCCCCCCCCGCTTCCCCCCCGGTCCCGTGTCAGAGAGCGCGCCGGGTGATGGGAGCGGGGGATGCCCCCTCATGTCCCCGCTTCCGTCCCCGCTTCTCCCCGGTCCCGCGTCAGAGAGCGCGCCGGGTGATGGGAGCAGGGGATGCCCCCTCATGTCCCCGCTTCCCCCCGGTCCCGCGTCAGAGAGCGCGCCGGGTGATGGGAGCGGGGGATGCCCCCTCATGTCCCCGCTTCCCCCCGGTCCCGCGTCAGAGACCGCGCCGGGTGATGGGAGCGGGGGAAGCCCCCTCATGTGGGAGCGGAGCAGGAGATGGGCAGGGGAGCATGGTGGTGCTGGTCGCGGCCTGTGTGTGTGTATATAGGTGTGTATATATGTGTGTGTGTGTGTATATATGTGTGTGGGAGTATGTGTATGTATGTGGGAGTGTGTGTATGTATGTGGGAGTGTGTGTATGTATGTGGGAGTGTGTGTATGTATGTGAGAGTGTGTGTATGTATGTGAGAGTGTGTGTATGTATGTGAGAGTGTGTGTATGTATGTGGGAGTGCGTGTATGTATGTGGGAGTGTGTGTATGTATGTGGGAGTGTGTGTATGTATGTGGGAGTGTGTGTATGTATGTGGGAGTGTGTGTATGTATGTGTGTGTGTGTGTGTGTATGTATATATATAGGAGAATGTGTATGTGTGTATGGGAGTATGTGTGACACCAGAGGTACCTCCCCCCCCCCCAATCAGTCAGTCACCCCTGCCCCGGTGAATCAGTCACCCCTGCCCTGGTCAGTCAGTCACCCCTGCCCCGGTCAGTCAGTCACCCCTGCCCCGGTCAGTCAGTCACCCCTGCCCCGGTCAGTCAGTCACCCCTGCCCCGGTCAGTCAGTCACCCCTGCCCCGGTCCAGTCAGTCACCCCTGCCCCGGTCAGTCAGTCACCCCTGCCCCGGTCAGTCAGTCACCCCTGCCCCGGTCAGTCAGTCACCCCTGCCCCGGTCAGTCAGTCACCCCTGCCCCGGTCAGTCAGTCACCCCTGCCCCGGTCAGTCAGTCACCCCTGTCCCGGTCAGTCAGTCACCCCTGCCCCCCTCTCTCTGGTCTCCCCCCATCTCCCCTCTCTCTGGTCTCCCCCCGTCTCCCCTCTCTCTGGTCTCCCCGTCTCCCCTCTCTCTGGTCTCCCCTCTCTCTGGTCTCCCTCTCTCTGGTCTCCCCCCTCTCTGGTCTCCCCTCTCTCTGGTCTCCCCTCTCTCTGGTCTCCCCCGTCTCCCCTCTCTCTGGTCTCCCCCCTCTCTCTGGTCTCCCCCCTCTCTCTGGTCTCCCCCGTCACCCCTCTCTCTGGTCTCCCCCGTCTCCCCTCTCTCTGGTCTCCCCCGTCTCCCCTCTCTCTGGTCTCCCCCGTCTCCCCTCTCTCTGGTCTCCCCCCTCTCTGGTCTCCCCTCTCTCTGGTCTCTTTCTCTCCCCTCTCTTTCTCTCCCCCCTCTGTCTCCTTCTCTCTCCTGTCTCTTTTTCTCTCTCCCTCCTCTCTCTTTTTCTCTCTCCCTCCTCTGTCTCTTTGTCTCTTTTTCTCTCTCCCTCCTCTGTCTCTTTTTCTCTCTCCCTCTGTCTCTTTTTCTCTCTCCCTCCTCTGTCTCTTTTTCTCTCTCCCTCCTCTGTCTCTTTTTTCTCTTTCTCTCTCTCCTCTCCCTCTCTCCCTCTCTCCCTCTCTTCCTCTCTCTCCCTCTCTCTCTCCCTCTCTTCCTCTCTCTCTCTCTCTTCCTCTCTCTCTCTTCCTCTCTCTCTCTCTCTCTTCCTCTCTCTCTCTCTTCCTCTCTCTCTCTCTCTTCCTCTCTCTCTCTCTTCCTCTCTCTCTCTCTTCCTCTCTCTCCCCCTCTCTGTATCTGGATATCTTATTTACCCTATATATCTTAACTGTCCTATACTACACCAAAATAACCTATACTGCTTTCTTCCAGATCTGACTCAAGCTTCACACGGGAGACATCGGAATCCCCCCTAACCCAGAAGACAGGTAGGGAACACATCCCCTCCAACTTATAACATTGCGGGAATGAGGTACCTGGACATTGAGGGACTGCGGATCAGGTAAGATCCCAGGCGGGATTGCTGCCTTAGATATTGTGAAGCGGGGACGTCCAGACACTGGTTAAGGGGTTCAGGAAACTAGTCATCCACACCTGGCTTTTATTTCTAGATCCGACACTTACACACACTTACACACACACACACACTAAATACATTTGTCAAAAACGAATGTTGTTCTGACTAGGAATTTATTAAATGTATTTTAATTTTAATTATATATTTTATTTTAAAGCGGGGTTGGGGGCGGGACTAGGGGCGGGGTTGGGGGCGGGACTAGGGGCGGGGTTGGGGGCGGGACTAGGTGGCGAGTAGATTTTTTGGTTGGGCGAGTAGATTTTTGGGTGATTTGTCGAACACTGTATATATATATATATATATATATATATATATATATATATATATATATATATATATATATATTTTTTGCATGTCATTTCCCAGAATCCCTTGCTGCAGTGGAAGTGCTGTATGCTGGTGATAATGGGGAAAGGAGGGGTTGCAGACCTGCCTAAGACATGCAGATGAGCATACAGTTGTATTTGCATATTTGCTTTCCTGTGGAGGGTTTTTGTCACTTTTTTTACTCACCATAACTTAACTCAGTATTATGGTATAGCCTATCCCATAGCCTCTTTGCATACCCAGTTAAATCAACCCCACACTGATGAGACCCATTAAGGTCGAAACAGCTGTCTGTGGGTGGTTTTCTGGGTATGCACCTTAACCCTGGCTGTGCTCAAAGCTGTGACCATGCAGCAAGCTTAAGCCTATAGGGAACCATGTTAAAAATGGTTTTTGAGGCAAAAAGTGACACTGTGTGCTCATTTGCATGTCATTTCCCAGAATCCCTTGCTGCAGTGGAAGTGCTGTATGCTGGGTGATAATGGGGAAAGGCGGGGTTGCAGACCTGCCTAAGACATGCAGATGAGCATACAGTTGTATTTGTATATATGTATATATATATATATATATATATATATATATATATATATATATATATATATATATATATATATATATATATATATATATATATGAAACCAGGTGTCCCACCAAGGAGACAAAAAACAGCACTCAAGGTATATTGCAAAAGTGTATTTGAAAAAAAGCAGGCACATATAAATCCAACGTTTCGGTCCTGTATAGGACCTTCCTCAGGGGCGTGAGGAAGGCCCTATACAGGACCGAAACGTTGGATTTATATGTGCCTGCTTTTTTTCAAATACACTTTTGCAATATACCTTGAGTGCTGTTTTTTTGTCTCCTTGGTGGGACACCTGGTTTCCTGTAATTTTTGTTGAACAAGCACTTATTTCTTTGGAGCCTTTGAAGTGCCTGCTGTTTATATATATATATATATATATATATATATATATATATATATATATATATATATAATCAAAAAATAAATAGATGATATTATTTTTTTATTATTTTATGATTATTGAAGCTCGGCTAACACGGTACTTATACCTCTACACATATACCTTGAGTGCTGTTTTTTGTCTCCTTGGTGGGACACCTGGTTTCATATATATATATATATATATATATATATATATGTGTGTGTGTAAATATATGTATGTGTGTGTAAATATATATATGTGTGTATGTATATATATATATACATATATATATATATATATATATATATGTATATGTGTTCGTGTGTGTGTGTCATACAAGAATCTATTATTATCTAAAATCAGTAACATATGTGATCTATTATGCCATTACCAATTGGACTGTAGGACTATAAAACCATTACGACTGAGTTGTAGCATTATCCTCTGATGAAATCAGCCGTGTGCTGAAGAAACACGTAGGTACATTCTTCTCGTTGCTATTGCCACACTATCCGTCTTGACGCCGGAAGGGAAGTTGGTACGCGAACAAGGCGAGACACCGGAATTACAGAGTGGAATCACAACTGCATACTACAGATTGCCGGAGGACCACACAGCAAGGGGCGCAGCCTATCGAGTTTCCCGGTCATCGTCCAAAGTCTGGAGCTGCGGATTGACCACCGGATTGACCACCGGATTACCACGGAGCACGAGCCTGTCTCATACAACGCTTTTACCAAACGGATGTTTGTGAGTTTGTTATTTTTATCTTGTCCAGGAAATGAAATTGTTAAACCGAATTTACACATGGAGCGGGCGCTTTCTCTTCTTTTTTTTTGTTTAGGTATCTATCGAGGAGGTGGTTGTTTCCACGAAGAGAGCTGCCAGGACTCCAGAGGATGCCCGAATTGGATCCTTTTATGATTGAGTTATAACATAGCTATTAGAGCTAAGTTTCTGGACTGTTATTGTGTTTAGGCATAGTGTTTATTATTATTTTATTACAGCTACTTTTTAGTTATTAATTCTGGCCACTAATTCTCACTGCCACTATAATCTTTCTCTAGCCACAACCAAATTGCTATATCAGCTATATTATTTATTGGTTATACCAGGGGAGCTCGCGCCCCCACCCCCTCCTTTACCTTGATGCGGCGTCACGTGACCGGCAGCGGCATTTGACGAGGGTGACGTCACATGACCCTGCGGCGTAATTTAACACCGCGTTGCCATGGACACGAGTGACGCCGGCAGAGTCAAGGTAAGTAATAGCATTGCAGAGGCCTCACGCGATCCCCCGGCATTTAATTTTAATGCCTCGAGGAAGTGCGCGGGGCCTCTGCAACCGCCCGTGCGCCTCCCCCCCCCCCCGAAAAATCTCCCGCCCTCCACTTTGCGCACCTCTGGGTTATACCATATATATACACACGCACACACATATATACACACACACACACACATACATATACACACACGTGTATGTGTGTATAAAACAGACAATATATATACATATAGTATGATATATATATATATAAACATACTATATGTGTATGTATGTATATGTGTATATATATATATATATATATTGCACGCGCACACACACATATAACGTTTTATCCAACTTTTTCATTTATCATTTGTAGAGAAAATGAACAATGTCGCCAAAAGCGCTATTTTTCAAAATGTAGCATCTCTACTAATTAGTGTAAAATGATACTTCATATAAAGCAGGTTATGGGACCCAGTATAAAATGACCTTCATGTCTCTTATCACATCCCAGTATATGGATATCTTCTATTATCACAAGCTGCTAACATGTGACAGGGCTCAGGGTCTGAGCCCAGAATGTGACATATTGAACATTCTCATTCTAAATTTCAAAAAATATTGTGTTGATTTCTGACCTGACTGCCGTGGTTACAGCTCAACCACTCTGTTCTACTGCATGTCACCACTTTCTGCCACAACCAGCTGACGGTGGATCTGCAAGGAGTTCAACGCTCATTGGCATCACATCTGTGGCTTGGTTAACGTATCATTTCTCCAGCTTTTTATTGTATTGTTTTTAAATAGATTATATTTATTTAGTTGAATAGATTATATTTCTTAGTACAATAGATTCTATTTATTAGTTTAATAGATATTTATTTAGTTTGATACATTATATTTCTTAGTTTAATAGATCATATTTGTTAGTTAAATAGATTATATTAACTAGTATTTAAGTCTCCCCCTCAGAGCCCCATTAGATAAATATTTTAGGACCCTTGTGCATATTTCACATCTTTTCGGAGTCGCTTATTTTTTAGACCCTCGGAGCCGAAACCTAAAGGGGTCAGCTAAGAAAGTTCGGATCAAGAGGAGCCACACAGCTTAAAGACAGAACATTTCCAAGGGAGATGGAGACAATTTGGGTAAGATCTGATTAAAGGACAACCTTTGGGGAAGGAAAGGGTGATGGGGGAGTGTAAGAGGGGGGTGAGAGAGCAAGGTGGTGTGTCAGATTGGGGCAGAGCAAGAGAACGCAAAAATGATGGGGATTTGCTGCATACCAAAAAAAACAATTAGTGATACTTTTACCAGTGCCCCTTAGTCTCAGGGAAGACCGGCATTTCGTCCAATGTATACAATAAGATTGATGGAAAAGGGCACACAGATTTGAATAAAAAAAGATAATTTATTGTGCCACAGACTACAATGTTTTGGCTGCTGGCCTTTCTTTGCTGGATTTAGTGGGTTTAGCCACTTTACCTGAAAAAGACCAGCAGGCCGAAATGTTGTAGTCTATGGCAGTGCAAGAGAAAACAGGTTGGGGGGGGGGTGGGTTCTCGCAAGGTCGCCGACCCATGGGTGAGGGTCCCCGGTGGAAACTAGTCCTGGACCCCGGGAAAGCTGTCTGTGGCCCATACAAGCTGAGTAACATGTAGAAAGGACACATGTATGTTCAGAATGAGTTAGCATGGTATTTTGAGAGGCATCATAGCAGGTCAGTGCAAGTCAGGGCAGAGCACTGCAAGGTCAGTCAATATGAGTATGAGGAAGGGTCCGATGGAGGAGTTGGAGGGTCCCAGAATATCTCTTAAAGCAGGGGTGTGCAAATCGAGGGGCGCGACATTTTCTTGGGAGGAGGGGCTCGGCGCTTACAGTGGCCCCTCGCTCTTCCCCACAGCATTTAAATTAAATGCCGGAAATCGCGCGCAAGTCCTCTGTAAGTTCCCTTTCCTTGTCTCCGGCGGCTTCTGGCGACAGCAACGTGGCGTCACATGATGTGGCATTGCCATAGCAACGTGATATCACATGACGTCGTTACATCAGAACGTCGGAGACAAGGTGGGGAGGGGGGAGGGGGGAGCAGGGAAAAAGGTTGCGCAACCCTGTCTTAAAGCATTGTCTTGCATACAGATCAGAGGCCAAGAATGGATATGGATATCCGATGTGAAGCCGGAAATAAGACAGAAAAGAACGTTTCGGGAGAAGAAGGTGAGTGATGAAATAGCCGTCACTGTGTAACTCTTCCAATTACCTGCAACTTCATGCAGAGAAATAGCAACGCTTGTTTTTAACGTGTTAAGCGCCTAATGGGGAATTCAACTGCTGAGAGGTTAAGGGAGTTACTCACCAAACTCAGCGACGTTTCTGTGTCTCTGTGATAACTCCCCTAGGACATGCCTGAAAACCAGAGGTAACTCAATGTATTTTTGATAAATAGAAATATGACCTTCTGGGGAGGGGTATATAATGGGTACTGGGCCTGGTGAGGTGGGTATATAATGGGTACTGGGCCTGGTGAGGTGGGTATAACGGGTACTGGGCCTGGTGAGGTGGGTATAACAGGTACTGGGCCTGGGGAGGGGTGTATAACAGGGTACTGGGCCTTGGGAGGGGTGTATAACAGGGTACTGGGCCTGGGGAGGGGTGTATAACAGGGTACTGGGCCTGGGGAGGGGCGTATAACAGGGTACTGGGCCTTGGGAGGGGTGTATAACAGGGTACTGGGCCTTGGGAGGGTTGTATAACTGGGTACTGGGCCTGGGTAGGTGGGTATAACGGGTATTTGCCCTGTGGAGGGCGGTATAACGTGGTATTGCGGAGGGGGTATAAGTGGCACAGGAGCTCTTGCGATACAGAGTATCACTGTCCCTGGTTACAAACACTTCATGTCTCCTGCAGGTCAGGACACGCACGAAGGTGGTGCCCTTTGTGCCACCAGACGACGAGGCGGGCTACGAGGCGGACGACGAGGCATACGAAAAAGCGGGCGTCAAGTGGAACAATGAGGTGGGCTACAAGGCGGCCGAGGAGGCAGACGTGGTGTACGATGACCAAGGAGCATACGACAGGTGTGGCCGGATCTGCTGCTTCACCTTTTTTAGGCGGAGGAGAAGACCCCAGGAGCAGGTAGGAGAATACGAGAGGTGCGGACAGATCTGCTGCTTCACCTTTTTTAGGCGGAGAAGAAGCCGGGAGCAGGTAGCAGAGGAGCCAGGGCGTAGATACAGGGGTATTCTAGGGGCCCTGAGAAGTTGGTTTGACCGCAGGAGAGGCAGATAAGATCAGGAAGGCTGCGGGAGGGGCAGGTACTAGAGGGAGATAGGGATATTGGGCGTGAGAGGGTGAGAGAGAACAAGGAGCAGGGCCGGAGCACGGGTTTCATGCGCCCGAGGCGAAACTTAAAATTTGTGCCCCAGTTGTATAAAAAATAACAAGATAAATAAAATAATAAAATAAACAGTGGCGTAGCTATCGGGACTGCAGGGGGTGCGACCGCACCCCAGCGCGACGCAAAATAAAAACAAAAGGGCGCCAAAATACTGGATAAAAAAAAAGAATAATAATTTTAAAAAAAAGATAAATAAATTAGAAATAATAAGAAAAAAAATAATAATGATTATTAATGCGCCCCTAGGACCTTTGCGCGCTAGGCGACCGCCTAATGGCCGGCCGGCCCTGCGAGGTATGCGGGAGGAAAAGGGGTGAATGGGATAGATATGCAGGGGGATGGGGGAGCAGGTGAGTTATACACAGGGGCACAAGGGCCCCATCACCCACATCTCTATATACTGAGTGTGCCCCTGTGTATAACAACGCTGATCTGTGCTGCTCCATCTGATCTCACTGCGCAGTGATCCAGGGACCCTCCGATCGCCATTTAATGGGGTCAGGAAGGAATTTTTTTCCCCCATTGCACAGCAGGGGTTATGTTTCGCCTTCCTCTGGATCACAGCAACAAATTGCCCTTTGTGCATGAATTATCAGTGAGATCTTTATACACCCTGCATTGGTCTTCACTCCTTTGCTGCCGGAGGGGCCTGCAGTGCATTGCTCTGCGTGTTACTATATTGCTCTGCAATGTGCTGCAGGCCCCTACCAGCAAAGAGATTCATTATTTCAATAAAATACTCTCTTTAATCCAACCTATGTGTAGTGTCTTTTCTATCCGTTGTATCTATTGCTAACAGCTCAGTGATTCTTCCCCAGGTCATTGCACTAGTGTCACGCTGCCAAGCCGGGTGTGAGGGAGATTTATAGGGTCACATATACACTTCTGCCAAAACACGAGTGCAAACAGGAAGCCCCTCTGATCTCATATCTTTTATTACACAAAACGGTATCTAAAAAGGTAAAAAGAACATACATGGGATTCTGCTACAAATATCTCTCTAATTACAAACCAATTAGCAAATCATTCAGATTAGAGTCGAGCGAAAAGAAAGGGTTAAGTATCTCATGTACAGTATATGCAGTGCAGGCTGTTCTGCGCATTACATGCAGGGGACAACGTTTAGGGGATATAAGTAATGCTGATCTCAGAGCTGACCGGCTGACCTGCTCTTCTGGCTGACCGGAGGACCTGCTCTTCTGGCTGACCGGCTTCCCTTCTTCCAGCTAACTGACCTGAATTGTGGCCCCTGTATCTCCCAATTAAACGTTTTATTGGCATATTCTTGTTTGACTCGTTCTATACAGACATTTTCTATATATTCATTGTGGGATTTGATAACATCTGTAAGATCTCTCAGAATATCACATTCTGTACGTTTGTGCTGAATATTTTTCCATTCTCAATTTACTTAATATTAGTTTTTGGCTTCAATTATTTATATCGAGCCCAAAATACCTTTATACAGGATGCTGTTCCCTTTATCCCACAAATGCTGCTTCATTAAAGCCCGTGGGTGGCACTTAATGCATTCTCAGACTTTTAGGCAACATCCCTAATTTCCAAACGTGGGATAAAATCTGTGCATATTTAAATGGTTAATTTTTCCATTTTTCCATTGTGACAAAATATCAATTTTCTCACTCAGACTACTAAATCCCTCCCCAAAAATATCCGTTTCACATAAAAGTGTGTGCGCGTCTCCTTCCGCCTAACTGGCACGTCGTCCTTACGGGCGCCACTCCTTGCAACTCCACGCTGCCCTCCAGTGGTAAAAGAAATAAGATACATTTACTGTACTCGTCTGGCAGCTGCTCCCGTATAAGGTGGGTAACTCTGTATTAGGGGTCTTGGTAGAGTATATTTTATACTTATGTCGGATAGATGAGAAAATAATATTCCTAACAGGTTATTGTGAGAGGCCTTGGATCTGATCCTATATGCACGCAGCCCTCGCCTCTCTGACCTTGAACACATACTTCAATCTGATTTTTTGAGACTTGAAACTGGATTTCCCAAAACAAACTGATTTTAAACACTGACAAGACTGTAACAATGGTATTTGGGACCAGAGCTAAATTGCTAAAGCTGCCAATGACAGAGCTTCAGATAAAAACCAGCTCTAATACCATCCTAGCCCCTGTTACTTGTTTGAAATATCTGGGCATATAGTTCAACTCCCATTTAACATTTGGGATGCACATTGATACCCTGACATCCAAATCCTATGCCAAACTAGGTGTACTTTACAGGAACAAATCCTCCCTAAGGCCCTCATGCAGTAAGCAGCGATAAGCCACTTATCACCAGTTTATAGCCAAAAAAGCCTACAGCGATTCAGAAAGCCCAGAGAAGCTGGCGATTAGAGCAAAAATAACCGGGGTTTTTTTGCCGGAAAATAAATAAATAAATAAAATCGGCAGACGCGCGGTGATAAGCCACTTTTCAGCACTGATCGCCAGTTTTTCAAACACGCTCAATTCTATAAGCCCTGATCAGCTTATTGCGGCTGATCGCCACTTTAAAATTGCTGTTTCTTCTCCAAATTGTCCCGCCACAAAAGTTGGCAAGAAGGTGGGGTGAAGCTGCGATGAAAATAACATGCATGTGTCCCAGAGCTGATATCCATTAATATCAGCACCAGAGACCCCCGGCATGAATCCGATGCATAAAAAATGCATTTACAGGCAACTTCATTACCGCCAAGGCAATGAAGGGGTTATACACCCGTGCCAGGCTTATTGTGGGTAGCGGGGGTGGGTGAAGGTGGTATTTGGCCCTGGGTGGGTGTTTAGGCCTTGCCAGGGGGTTGCAGGATGACTTTACCTCTTCTTTAACTTCGTGGTTAATACCGCTAAGGTAATGAAGGGGTTAACCCCTCCCGCTACCCCCCCCCCCCCACCCGGTAGGCCTAAACACCCATCCTTGGGGCCAATACCCCGTTCATCCACCCCCACTACCCACAATAAACAAAAATACACATAACAGCACCACTAGCCACCTCCTAGGTCCCTAATAAACCATTACAATATTCATAAAACCATTATTTTGTTTACACCCAGGATTATTACATGGGATTAGGGCTATGTTATTCAGTGAGGGGTTGTATGTTTGTATTCGTAGGGACAGGCAAGGCCGGAGTCAGATGGGTTTCTCCTGCCTCTGTCCTCCCTGTCTCCTGACCCTTCCTGTAGCCGGACAAAGAAGAAGAAGCAGGCACACGGTCTTACTCAAAGGAGGTTTAATATGCCATAAAGTCCAACGTTTCGGCAGTCTAATACTGCCTTTCTCAAGGTGAAGGCTACCAAACACAAGAAAACAGTCACAATATATACCACCCCCCTGATACTCTCCCCGCTCTGCCACATAACCAGGATGTTGACGCCCCCTAGTGACGTCAGAGCTACCATATGGCGCCCCCTAGTGATGTCAGAGCTACCATATGGCGCCCCCTAGTGACGTCAGACGTCTAGGTCTAAATCCCTGGCAATACAGCATAGAGCTGTCTTGGAGGAATGCAGCCACAGCCACACCTCTCCCCAGACTGAACACTCCCCCATGATGACGTCAGCGTGACCCGCCCGTCGGGGGGAAGGGGGGGGTGTGCACCAATCAAGACTGTACTCACAGGGCTGGACAAAGATGTATCCGTCGCCATGGGATCAGTGTCAGAGCAGGGAGGAGTGACACACTCCTATAAATCACCCTGAAAGTGTAAATAAACCACACACCAAAATATTCATAAAGCATATGTGCACAAAACTAATACAGCAATATACTATTAAAAACATGTGACTGTATACTGCTGATGACATCAGTATAATCCTGCAAAGTTACCGTGAAATGCCACATAAGAATATGCAGTACATCAGTATTTAGAATATACTAGTGTGTATACCTAGTCAGAAATGGGTACACACCGCCAGGGGGGGGGGGGGGAGAGAAGGGGGAGGGAGGGAAGGGAAAAAAACCACACAAAAAGGATAATTTTCCCAATAGGTAAGTGCAGAGTCCATGGATGGTGCAAGATCAAATATGCCTGTAGAAAGACAAAAAATTACCTTCTATTAAGGAAGCATTTTAAATTCTGTTGCTCATTAAGACCCATACCGTTGCTGGTATTTAAAGCATGTATCCAGAATGCTTCACGTCTCAATAAGAAAGTCTCCCTATCTGGAGTGAGAAAATGTGAAAAGATATAGTGCGCTACTACAATCAATAAAAGTGAGGTGATATAGTGATGTACAAAAAGAGGTGACCTTTAAACACGTAGAGTATATGGAACGTCTGCAGCTGTGGCACCAGGGATGGCTCAAATACCCCCTAATAGCAAACAGAAATACAAAAAAACACAGCGCACAACGCTCATAGTGCATTAAAAATTATATTAGTAACCACAAAATAAAGGTGAGTATTAAGCGTACATTTAGATAGAAAAAACAATCATTTCAGGGTTAATGTTACCCAAGCACCAACGGACGCCAATAGAGATGTCGTGGCTCTCTCCTTCTCAATCCCTCAGCCTCGGGGGTAGGGCCTGGGTGGTCTTCCAATCGGTTAGCTGTTAGTACAGCCCTCAGCCTCAAGGTAGTACTTAGGAGGTCTCCAGTTCAGCTGAACAGCAGTACAGCCAATTCGCCGTGCCAAGCAATAATGTCTTTCACTGTTCCAGTCTCTGTAGCAGCGGAGCACACGCTGTGGGGCGTCTATTTTTAATTTTTATGATTCTCCCGCTTTGGGGGGTGACTGAATTGACTACCGGTAGTCAGACTGTTACAGACCGAGCAGCTCATGCATCTAAAGTTACCCGGTCTGCCACCCTCCAGAAAATGAGGAGTTCTGTAGTTACCCTCATTATCTGCATGTATCAGGCTATCCGCCAGATTCCTCCCTCTTTTGAATGCCACCATTGGTGGTACACAGCAACTTTCAGATAATATATCATCATTTTGCAGAATATGCCAGTGTTTAAGACTGGTAGATTTAATAAAACCACCAGCTTGACTGTACGTAGTAAGCAGGAAGGAAAAGACTTGGATCACAACTATGAAAAAACGAGAACTGGAGGCTAATAGAAAAAATAACAAATTATTTATTGGGACATAACTAATTAAAAAGAGAAACCTCTCGCATGGTGCGCTTTATCAAAGAGTAGTTTCACTGGTCTTAATCAAACTCTTATATGGTTAGCACCGCCCACCTGTGTCCAGGTAAACACAAACCCCCAGGACACAAATTCCCTGTGAAATGAAACACAGGAAAGGGGCGTAATGCTCAGAGGGAAGAGATCCACATAGAGGGAATAAACAGGTAAAAAATTAATAAAAAAGACCAATCACATACAAAAGAAATATCAATAACACATATACAGTATATCAACTGTGGAAACATAAACATACACATGTCCAAATCTATAGTGAATATTCAATGTATATTTAACCCATTGATTTGTTCATTTTAATATCATAAGATGGCATATGAATGGTATATCATCAAACTCCTAGACACAATAGATATGGTTTAAAGGACATATGTAAAACACAATATTATTCTAGAAAAAAGTAAATATATAGTTAGAAAAAGGAAAACAAATAATAAATAATAAAGAAGAATAGATGCCAAAAGAAAATGTAGGACAATTGAATTCATTAATAAATATATATCTTATTTGATCACTAGAAAGCAGAAAAAAATGACAATAATAAATAACTTAATAAACAGACAATCATTATTATCATCGTGAGACGGAAGCATAGCAAGAATACTCATACAAAATGTTCATGAAAAATGTTTTAGATTTAAAATTTGTCCCTGAAGAAGCTCCTTTGCTGGAGGGAAACGCGCGTTGGACGCGCAATGTTGTCAGTCTCCTACTTGGAGCTGTTTTAATGTAGTGTCAGCAGTCTCCTGGCTCTAACTGTGTTGATCCCATTAGTTAGTTATTTATTTAATCCTTTAATTTTATAGTGAGTGTGCCTGCTTTCCTTGCACAGCACTGCCGTGTCTGGCAGGTCTATGCTGCAGTGTATGTACTAAGTGAACTTAAAGTGATTTGTTACCGGTGCTAACCACACCCAATCTGTGATAAAATAGTGCACAAAATTAAAATTCAAAATAAAATGTGTCAAGGTGATCACTGATCAAATTCTCAACCTTCCAGGAATGTGTACAGATTCCTTTCAATAGTAGCTTGTCCGGGATGGGAAGGGAGCGAAGATAGCAGGGATACACCATGAAAAATAAAAAATAAATGCATACAATAGTGTAATAAGTTCTTTTCAATCTGGATAAAACATGTATGTCTTGGCTCTATAGCAATGCCTACTTACAGCAGGTCAAAAGGTAAAAAGCATTGATCTACACAGCAGGTAGAAAGGTGTCAGGATCTTCAGGAACAACAGCCCAGGTTTACAGCATAAGAAATCAGCACCTCAGCTCAGACGTCAGTAGATGTGAGTGGATCAGAGACATGCAAAAGAAAGGCAGACCATAGTGTCGATCGTGCATAAAATTTATATAAACAAACAACAAATTTTAGGAATTGTACTCACATTGTGTACATAATCATAGTTCACATAAGGCTTTACTTGAGGCAAATGGAGTGCTGGTTCAGTGTGGAGCAGCTCACCGGGGATCTTCTCCTCAATGAATGCTCCTGAGGAAGTTGTCTAGTACGACGAAACGCGTAGAGCCACTTTCATTGCTGCAGCTGCTCTTTCTACTGAAGGCTTCAGAGTTGCTGAGTTCCCCCACCGTTTGCCTCCAAGACCGGATGCCGTCACCCCAACAGCGGATGTGACGTCAGACGCCATCTCCCACCCGGTCTGTTGTGAGTCTAAGGAGAAGATCCCCGGTGAGCTGCTCCACACTGAACCAGCACTCCATTTGCCTCAAGTAAAGCCTTATGTGAACTATGATTATGTACACAATGTGAGTACAATTCCTAAAATTTGTTGTTTGTTTATATAAATTTTATGCACGATCGACACTATGGTCTGCCTTTCTTTTGCATGTCTCTGATCCACTCACATCTACTGACGTCTGAGCTGAGGTGCTGATTTCTTATGCTGTAAACCTGGGCTGTTGTTCCTGAAGATCCTGACACCTTTCTACCTGCTGTGTAGATCAATGCTTTTTACCTTTTGACCTGCTGTAAGTAGGCATTGCTATAGAGCCAAGACATACATGTTTTATCCAGATTGAAAAGAACTTATTACACTATTGTATGCATTTATTTTTTATTTTTCATGGTGTATCCCTGCTATCTTCGCTCCCTTCCCATCCCGGACAAGCAGTGTATGTACTACCATTATCACTGCATTTGCCAGCTTTATCACTCTAGCACTCTTATTTTAACACACTAAAGTCTCCATTATAGTGCGCAGTGCTGGCTGATCTAGCAAGGTAGCTGGACATTTAACCCATTGGCCACTCACTTGTGTACATCTATACACTTCCATTATTGGGTCTCACCGTTGCTCCAGAGGGGTTAACACCCTGACTCCTAGCAATCTGTGTCCTCCATATCCCACCATTATTAAGTGGTTAAATGGGATAGTATGAACTTATAACTGACGACAAGGTTGCCTGATAGCGTTGATTTAATATATTTTTAATTCACATTACACATTACTTTGGTAATATATGTTTTAAGTAAATTTATTAAAAGTTAATTTTTACACTGTTATGGTGTGCATTTAAGTGAATTCTTTTAGGGGGCACATCCATTTTGTGTTTCCCTTCACCTTTTCTAGATCCCATTCTGTATTAATTCCTGCAGGGGATAATGTATCCAAAGAATGGATCCAAAACATCTCCCGCTGGTTGAGGAGCTTTAATCTATCACCCCCTCTCATGGGCATGGGCACCAGTTCTACAGCAGAAAAATGAACATTTGATAGACCTCCTGAAGGACAGTCAGTAAAATGTTTTGAAACTGGTAACATGAAATCTTTTCTTTTAATGGAACGTATATGCTCCATGATTCTGTTTTTAACAGGGCGTATAGTGCAGCCCACGTACCCTTGGCCACAGCCACAGGTAAGAAAGTATATGACAAATTGTGAGTCACAATTAATAAAGGATGGGATCCTATAGTTCTTTTTAGAATAAATAGTCTTAATAGACTTAATTGGTTTCGCATAGCAGCAAACGCAACATTTTCCACATTTAAAAAAACCTTTTATTTTAACAGATTTGTTAGACTTCTTAGAGTCAAACAATCTTGGAGAAAGATAGTCAGATAAGGATTTGGATTTCCTAAAAGTAATGGCTGGACCCTGGTTAACTGAACTATGTAGGTCCTTATCAAGAGTGAGGGTCCCCCAATGTTTATAAATGATAGAACGAATCTGTTCAGCCTGGCGACTAAACTGGGTGACAAATAGAGCAGACGTCACTCGATCCAATTCATGTTTCTTCTTGAACTTCACAGACGAGTTCGATAACAAATCGATCCTGTTTGTAGATTTGACACACAGATATGCTGCTTCAATATCAGTGTGATTATATTTTCTTTGAGCAAATCGAGTTTTTAATTCCTCTGCTTGATGCTCAAATAAATCGTCATTTGAACAAAGCCGTCTTAGTCGAAGGAATTCAGCCTTGGGTATACTTCGAATGAATGTTTTAGAATGACTGCTGTCTGCTTCCAACAAAGTATTACGTGAATGAGGCTTTCTAAAAATGTCCGTTTGAATAGTGCCTGTCGTGTCAATAAATAAAGTAATGTCTAAATAATTGATGTGATTCATGTGTTCTTCATAAGTAAATTTAAGATTTAAAGAATTAGTATTAAGTGTATGAATAAAGGCATGCAGTGATAATAAATCCCCATCCCAAATCATAATCAAATCGTCAATATACCGTTTATAGAAAATAATCTGATGACGAAAAGAATTATCAGCACCGAAAATGTGTGTGGATTCCCAAAGACCCACAAACAAATTAGCATAAGAGGGGGCAAATGACGTCCCCATAGCAGTACCCCGTGTCTGAAGATAAAATTGTGCATCAAAAGAAAAATAATTATGGGTGAGCAGAAACATAATAGAATCCAAAAGAAAGGCACGTAATGAAATGGACAATGTAGAAGCATCAAGAAAAAATTCCACTGCTCGAATCCCTTGCTCGTGATCTATGATTGAGTAAAGTGACATCACGTCCAATGTCACCCATCTAAAAGTCTTTTTCCAACTAACATTTTTTATATCTTAAAAACAAAAATAAAATAAATAAGGAAAGAAAACAGAAATAGTCCTTGGCGCACTATCTGGTATATAAACCTGACAGAAAAATGAAGTCCAAAGATCTTGGTAGTGAGGATTGTTGGTCCGGAATCCAATCGTACTCAAAGTCCTCTGAGGTGGTGGAATCAGATTTGTGCGAATGATGCTTTAATGCATGCCAGACCAATATGATTGGGTTCAAAGCTGGATCTTAATGAATGTTGCAGATGTGTTTTGGGGTCAATGTCTTGGAAGGACTGGTGACCACTCCAGATGTGAAGTATTCAGAAATGTTACGTTCTTCCCTCTGAGCAATAATGACCTTCTGTATGTAGACTCTCTAATATGAGGAAAAAGCCTTAATGGACTGGTCATGCACAGCTGCATCTAAAGACTTAGTAAACAATTATTTGGAAGTCTGACAGGGAGGAGGAGTCAGACTTCCAAATAATTGTTTACTAAGTCTTTAGATGCAGCTGTGCATGACCAGTCCATTAAGGCTTTTTCCTCATATTAGAGAGTCTACATACAGAAGGTCATTATTGCTCAGAGGGAAGAACGTAACATTTCTGAATACTTCACATCTGGAGTGGTCACCAGTCCTTCCAAGACATTGACCCCAAAACACATCTGCAACATTCATTAAGATCCTGCTTTGAACCCAATCATATTGGTCTGGCATGCATTAAAGCATCATTCGCACAAATCTGATTCCACCACCTCAGAGGACTTTGAGTACGATTGGATTCCGGACCAACAATCCTCACTACCAAGATCTTTGGACTTCATTTTTCTGCAGGTTTATATACCAGATAGTGCGCCAAGGACTATTTCTGTTTTCTTTCATTGTTTGTTTTATTTTTGTTTTTAAGCTATTGTTGTACTTACCTTGTGGATAGGTTTGTGGTTTTTCAATCCTTAGGCAGCCGTCTTCTCAGTTTGTTATATTAGTCTGTAGAATTCACTAGTTTATTGTTGTATCTTTGTAAGGGAATTCCAACATTTAGAGCACTTATCCATCATTATCGTGTATTGTTAAGTTAGGCTAATAGGTTAAGCGCTTAGTATATGTTTAGTTTAATTTTTTCTATCATAACATTTTTTATAGCGGATAAAAGATCCATAGAATCTCTCAGAAAAGAAGGCAGATTTTTTACCAGTGGCTGTAAAAAACCATCAATGTAGCGTGATAACCCATCTCCCAAAGATCCAATACTGGCCACAATGGGCCGCCCAGGAGGGCGGACCAGTGACTTATGGATCTTTGGGAGATGGTGGAAGATGGGCACAATAGGTGAGGCATTGTAGAGAAACTCATATTCCTTTGTGTTAAGTACAAATAGGGCCTTTCCTTCTTCAAGAATCTCTTTCAAAAGGTGTAAAAACTCACATGTGGGATCATGTCAATTTTGTATAAGATTCAACATCCTCAAGTAATCTAAGTGCCTCTGCCTGATAATCTGAAGAAGAGGGCACCACAATGGCCCCTCCCTTATCAGCCTTTTTGATTGTAATAGACCTATCTTCCCTGAGGGCAATCATCTCCTGGAAGTCAATATCTGACAGATTCGTTTTATTTAAAGAGGGAACCCCCCGGGGTACAATACCCCTAGCCAATAACCTGAGATCCCTCTCAACCAGCTTCTCAAAGGTCTTAATATTATGATTGTTAAAAATATGAGGGCAAAAGGTTGATTTCTTCTTAAGACCTAAGTGTAATTGCCCAAAGAAGCTGAATGAGGAAGGGATCTCAGGCTCCAAATCCTGATTTTGTTCATCATAAAGATCTCTAAGATCTGATAAAGCACATTGTTCACGAAATGAATGCAAATCCAAATTCTCCATTGAAACATCAATACCATCAACATTCTCAGCTAGACCTCTATCAGTGGAATATAGTGGAACCTCTGTTGTCCCTTTTTTCTATTAAAATATTTTTTAAGAGACAATTTGCGAATTAATTTTTGGAGATCAATGATGGTATTGAATAAATTAAAATCTTGGTATGGGGCAAAATTTAAACCTCTATTTAGAACCGCAATCTGGTCATCTGTAAGAGTCTTATGTGAAATGTTGATAACATTATCCACAACTTCTCCTATGCATATTTCTTTCTTTTGCTCGATCCCCCGGATCCCCCTCCCCCCTTCTCTTCTTTGATGATCTCCTTGTCCTCTTTCGTTTTTTGACTCCTTTTGAAACAAGGAGTATGAAGGTTTATCTTCTTTCCGAGAGGGCATCATAACAGATTTTTGTGAAGAGTCGGTTTCAGGGGAGGTAGATCTAACTCGCCAATTATCATCATCATCACAAAAGGAAACGCCTAGTGAACGACTCTCATAGTCAGAACCATCTGACTCAAAACTGGAAGCGTTTCCATGGCGTTTTAGGATGGATTTATTCGGGTTCTTGGAGTCACCTTGTTTTTTATTATTCTGATATTTAGAACCAGATTTTGGTTGTGGCTTTTGTGCGTTTGTAGTGTAGCGTTGCCATATATAAACTTGCTGCTTCTCATAGTCTATCTTGTCCCTATCAAACTTTTGTTGTTTCTTAATCATTAGAGACTTTTCCATAGCACCCACGTTGCTTAAAAGTGTTTGGTCATATTTAATAAAATTCTCCATTTTTCTGCAACCTTTCAATTTATCCTGTAGGACTTTCACATTGGCTCTCACTTTCTTTTTTTTAATTTAGCTTATACTTAATGATCAATTTGATTAGCTTAAATGAGCAATGATCTAATATGGCTTTCCAGTCATTCTCAAAATCTTTATTAATAAAGCCAAAGGACGGTACCTTTTTCAAGCGTAAGCCTCACGGAATCCTTTTAACTCTAGCATAGTTCTCAAGAGTGGTAATGTCCCACCAATACCTAATGTCCTGTGATAACAGTTTTTCCAATGTAAGGAAGTGGGTAATTAAGTCAGCAGGCTCTTCACAGATGAAATTAGCACCTTCATCAAAAACTGACTCTGCCCTCCTCTGACGGTGAGTGTCTCCACAGTTAAAGGCATAGGTATCAGTAACCCCTTCCTCATCCTCCACTTCTACATAATCTTCCATAATAAAAAACACACAGGATAGGAATAGCACGAATACTCACTCCAGAGAAATAAAAAAAAATGTTCCACAGAAAGAAAAAATGTGAATAAATAGATGCCACAAAAAATAAATAAATAAATGGTTAGAAAAAAAAATAACGATAGCACTCCAGTTCTCAAATCACCAATTAAGTGATTACATACATATTCACGGGGTATAAGCCTCTTCTTATAATGTCAATAATGAAAGTCTTAATTCCAGGCTGAGCAGCCGTGGCCAAACCAGCAATATGCGAAGCAGAGGAAAAGACCTCCCAGCCCAATGTTACAATCCTGGTAGATAGCGTGTATCACGCGCATGCTGTATTAACCCCCAGCAAAATGAATCCTTAGAGGGACCAAGGGCCCATCGTGTCCAGTGTTTTCCCGTTCAATGTGATCAAGGATTCATCACAGCTACAGTGCTTATTCCTACATGGTTGGTCTCCGATGTGCTGGGGGTTAATACAGCCTGCGCGTGATACACGCTGTCTACCAGGCTTGTAGCGTCGGGCTGGGAGGTCTTTTCCTCTGCTTCGCTTATGACTGTACGTAGTGGTAAATACAAGCCTGTCCTCCTTCTTATTTTTGGTAGCACTTACCTCTTTATCCAGTGCCCGGTCTAACACAGCAGGAGGATATCCCCTAGCCAGGAATCTACTACGTAGTTCTCCAATAGCTGGTTCAATATTATCCTTCCTGCTCGTGATTTTGCAGACCCGGACTTTCTGTGAAAAAGGTAATGCATCAATAAGAGAAGGAGGATGATGGTTATCTGCCCTTAAAATGGCATTTCTGTATGTATCCTTTCTAAAAAGATCAGTATGTAACTCCCCATTAGTCTGTGTAATGAGGACATCTAAAAAAGAGAGTTGCTGTGTACCACATCATCTGAAAAACACGGTGGAGGCAGTGATGGCATGGGCATGCATGGTTTACAATGGCACTGGGTCACTAGTGGTTTTTGATGATGTGAACGAAGACAGAAGCAGCCGGATGAATTCTGAAGTGTATAGGGATATATTGTCTGCTCAGATTCAGCCAAATTCAGTGAAGTTGATTGGACGGCGCTTCACTTTACAGATGGACAATGACCCAAAACATACTGCGAAAGAAACCCAGGATGTTTTTAAGGCAAAGAAGTGAAATATTCTGCAATGGCCGAGTCAATCACCTGATCTCAACCCGATCGAGCATGCATTTCACTTGCTGAAGACAAAACTTAATGCAGAAAGACTCACGAACAAACAACAACTGAAGACAGCTGCAGTAAAGGCCTGGCAAAGCATCACAAAGGAGGAAACCCAGCGTTTGGTGATGTCCATGCGTTCCAGACTTCAGTCATTGCCTGCAAAGGATTCTCGACAAAGTATTAAAAATTAACATTTTATTTATGATTGTGTTAATTTGTCCAATTACATTTGAGCCCCTGAAATAAGGGGACTGTGTATGAAAATGGTTGCAATTCCTAAACGTTTCATACGATATTTTTGTTCAACCCCTTGAATTAAAGCTGAAAGTCTACACTTCTATTGCATCTCAGTTGTTTCATTTCAAATCCATTGTGGTGGCGTACAGAGCCAAAATTATGAAAATTCTGTCAGTGTCCAATTATTTCCGGACCTAACTGTGTGTGTGTGTGTGTGTGTGTGTGTGTGTGTGTGTGTGTGTGTGTGTGTGTGTGTGTGTGTGTGTATATATATATATATTTTTTAATGATAGGGATGTAAAGTAGGTTTGTAAATGAAAAAAAAAAATATGAAACCCTTAATACAGCTGAATCCCGTTATAACGCGGTGCTCTTGGTCCACATAATGAGCACGTTATAACCAGGATCGCGAAATGGTCGGCGCAATCAGGAAGAACGGTTCTGCGAGGACTTACCCGGCATCTGCAGCTCTCTCCACTTCATCAGGCTCCGAGGTGCTTACATACACTCTCCCAAGCTTTCAATTTGACTGACTTTTGAGCGCAGGAGGGTCACATGACCCTTCTCTGATCAATGACAGCCCAACAGTGAATACATTTTATATAATACACATGCGGGAATTGAACCCTGATCACCCATGGACTGCACTGTGCAGTAGATGTTACGTTTGTTTATAGAGTCAGATTCATCACACCAATACTGTGGTGTAGCAGCTAGAGAATTGCACCAGCATATGAAAGATCATGGGTTCAATTCCCGCATGGTGTAGGGGTGTGTGTATATATGTGTATCAGCGTGTGTCTGTTAGCAATAATGCATTGAATATTATATAAAAATAAAACCTTGGAGATGTTTTTAAATCGGGAGCCACGCTCAGACAGCATTAAAAGCGGATTCGCGCTATAGCAGATTGCGCTATAACGGGGTTGAGCTGTACTAATATTTTGACCAACGAATTGGAGTAAGCCATGCTTCTTATCTGTACCAACATTAAATACCCAAGGGTTTAAAGATTGGTACATGTCTGGAGTGTTTATATCTAGCTAGCTCCAACACTGTCCTGGGTTTCCATTACTCAATGCAATAACGCCGGGTCTCTCAGCTAGTGCAATATAAAAAAATGTTTGTTTTTTTTTCAACTTTAAATTTTTATTGGAAAGTACAAATACAGCCAATGTTCCACAGCCCATTATTACATTTCCAGTTTTGTTAAACACATGTAATGACGCCTCGAAGACACATCCACTTAACACTTTACAAACAAGACCAGACGAACTTGACAAGGGGACAGGGAAAGAGGTTAGGGGTGGGAGGGAGGTGGTAGGTTGCCAGGCTCTGGTGCAGTTTTTTAGATATCTCTTGTTCAACCTTTTAGGCAATAGCTAAGGGTTTTAACTGGGACAGGTTCTTCTGAGGTTTCTTTCTTTTATTTGTTTTTCCCTATTCTATGACTACATGAAGGTCTGCTAACTGTGCGTCGCTGAGTCGTGTTGTCTAATCTGCCCTTAAAGGAGAACGCACCTAGTTTAATTAGTGCAAGATTGAGGTGGCGTCCACTCCTGGGATGTCTACCTGGGTCAACCATGGATCCCAGACCTTTAATTGTTCCATCCGGCAGACATGCCAAATTCTGTTTTTGATCTTAGGGATAATTGGTATCTCCTGCTGTTTCCATAATGCTGCGATCTCACATCTTGTGGCTGTAGCAAAATGCGCGATTAATTTATGCGACGCATTTGACAGACCCTGGATCCGCATGCCCAATAGGAACAGCCACGGGTCCAGGGGGATCTCCAAATCGAGAATCCGCTGAATCCAATCTCTGATTTGTTCCCAAATAGGGGCCCCCTTAGTGCAAGACCACAACATATGTCGGAGGTCAGCTGCTTCCCCACACTGTTTAGGGCAGAGAGGGGAGTAGCCTTTTACAAATTTCGCTAAGCGCGTCGGAGTGTAATACCACCTCATAAGGACTTTATATGCGTTCTCCTTTAATGTGGTGCAGATTGAGCTTTTCGCCGCCGCCTGTATAATTCTGTCCCATTCGTCGTCCTCTAAAGTCTCTCCTAGGTCTGATTCCCAGTGTCTCATGTAACTCAGTCTATTGTCAATGGGCGACTTCTGGCAGATCACTTCCCTGTACATTCTAGATGTGAGTCCCCTTGTGTCCGTATCTCTGGAACACAGCTGCTCAAAATTTGTTCGCGCCGGTCGAATTGGCGTTTTATTGTAGAAATCTCTGATCTGAAGGTACCTAAAAAATTTGTTTGGGATATTCTTAGAGGATTTAATTTGGTCAAATGTTTGTATGGTCGTTATGCCCTCCAGATCTTTTAGACGGGAGAAGCCCTTCTGAGTCCATATCAAGAAATTTTTGCTATTCAGGTCCGGAGCGAAGTCTGGGTTGCCCACTATTGGTGTCATTAATGATGTTTTGGTAGTCAAATTACATTTGAATTTCGTGGCCTCCCAAACTTATAATGAATTGACCATGGTCTGCAGCGGATTGTTCATCTTGCGTACCCCTTCTCTGGGTAGCCAGATTAAATTTCGGATTTCAATTGGTGCACAGCATCTCTTCTCCAACTCAACCCATCTCCGTAGGCTTGGGTCTGTGTGCCATTGGAAAATCTGCCCTAATTGGGCTGCTTTATAGTAGGCCTGCAAGCAAGGCACCGCTCACCCTCCGCAGGATGAATGGGACGTTTTAATATTCCTTTAGCAATTCTTGGGTTTTTCCCGTTCCAAATAAATTTTATAATTTTTGACTGGAGGGAGAGGATGTCCGCCTGCACCAAAGGGATAGGGAGACTCTGGAAAAGATATAGCATCTTTGGGAGGAGATTCATTTTCACGCTATGTATCCTCCCAATCCATGAGATGCTCCCCTTCATCCAGGTTCGGAGATCCTCCCCCAGCGTCTTTATGATCTTGGGGAAATTTGCTTTATATAAAGTTTTGTACTCCCTTGTGAGATAAACCCCTAAATATTTGATAGCGGAGGGTTGCCATTTGAACTGAAAATTGAGGTCAATCAGTTTTTCAACTTCTTTTGGTAGATTAATATTGAGGGCTTCTGATTTAGACTGATTGATCTTAAATCCCGAAATTTGGTTAAATTTGCCCAGTATGTTGAATACATTTGGGAGAGATGTGAGAGATTTGGCTATTGTGAGAATGACATCGTCCGCATATAGAGCGGCTTTGTGCATTTGGTCTCCCACAGGGATACCAGAGATATCTGGGTTATTTCTGATGTGTGCCGCCAAAGGCTCTATACATAAGGCGAACAGTAGTGGCGACAGCGGGCATCCTTGACGTGTTCCGCTTTTGATTTCAAACTGTTCTGAGGGGAAACCTTGATATCTCACTCTTGCTGTTGGGTTTTTATACAACGCCAGGATGGCCTGCAGGAGGCGTCCCTCAAAGCCAAATGCTCTCAGTGTTTCCGATAGGTAGGGCCAATCTATTCTATCGAAGGCTTTTTCAGCGTCCAGACTTAACACCATGGAGTGAATTTTTTCTTTTTGGGCCAGATCAATTAGGTCAATAATTCTCCTGGTGTTATCTGCCGCTTGTCTACCTCCGATAAACCCTACTTGATCCGTGTGAATTAACCCGGGAAGAACACTACCCACCCTGTTGGCTATAAGTTTAGAGTATATTTTGAGGTCCAAGTTAATCAGTGAAATGGGCCGGTAGCTCTTACAGTCTGCCGGGTCCTTTCCGGGTTTATGGATCACCGATATTGAGGCTTGGAGCATTTGTGCTGGGAATGAGGCCCCTGCTAAGATTTCATTGAATAACTTTAACATGTGGGGGGCTAGAATTTTTAAATATTTATTGTAATATAAGTTCGAAAAGCCATCTGGCCCTGGGGCTTTAGCCGGTTTTAGTGCTTTGATGACCCCAGAGAGTTCCTCCATCGTGAAGTCCGACTGGAGTGCCTCCCTTTCGCATCTCTTCA
Source organism: Ascaphus truei (assembly GCF_040206685.1). NCBI lineage: Eukaryota > Metazoa > Chordata > Amphibia > Anura > Ascaphidae > Ascaphus > Ascaphus truei. Next base: position 31,283 of record NW_027455076.1, read on the forward strand.
AAATGGGTAAATGTGCCTCTATTAAGAAGGTCCGTAAATCCTCCTTTGTTTTCGGATTATGGGTTACCTTATCTCCATTGTATAATATTTCGTAATACTTTTTGAATTCCCCTGCTATGTTCGCTGGGATGGAGGTAAGGTCCCCATCTTGGTTTCGAATTGCGTGAATGTGATAGTTTGGAAGCTTGTTTTTTTAGCTTATTGGCAAGTAGTGTGTCAGGCTTGTTAGCTTTTTCATAAAATTTCCGCTTGGACCAGGTCAATTCCTTCTCGGCCTGGGCGGAGAGGAGGAGGTTAAGACTAGTTTTAGTGGCTAGTATTTGAGTTAACGTGTGGGCATTCTTATTTTTTTGTGGAGGGAGGAAAGCTCTGCTAGCTGTTCCTCTAGCTTCAAAATTTTTCCCTCCCGTTCTCTTTTCCGTTTAGCGGCCAGATTCATAATGACCCCCCTGAGGGTAGCCTTATGGGCCTCCCACAGTCTGGAGTGCGTAGCCACACTCCCCTCATTCTCCTCGAAGTATTGTGTGAGCTTTTCCCCAATTTCCACCTGTAGGGCTGGGATTTTCAGCAAGATTTCGTTTAGTTTCCAGTTCGCTCTAGGTCTGTCTAGTGGGATTAGTGTGCACCGCAGCTCTATAGATGCATGGTCTGACCATGAAATATCATGGATCTCGGTGCGAGAGACCCCAGGGACCATTCTGTTGGATACAAGGAAGTAATCTATCCTGCTATATGTGTCATGTGGGTGTGAGTAGAAGGTGTATTCTCTCAGTCTCTGGTGTTGTTCCCTCCAGATGTCGAGTAGTTGGCAGTCACGTAACCCTTTTTTAATTGTTAGTATGTCAGATCTGTGTGTAATATTAGTGGATGAACATCTGTCAAGGTCCTCCCGTAGTGCCCTGTTCAAGTCTCCAGCGACAATGATATTACCTCTGGCCACTTTGTTGAGTTTCCCAAAGAAGGTAGAGAAAAAAACGGGGGCCGTCTCATTAGGGGCATATATTGTTGCTAGAGTAATTGGGAACCCTTGGATTGCACCTCTTACTATGAGGAATCTGCCCTCTTTATCTTTGAAAGTCCTATCGGGTACGAACGGTATTCTTTTATGAATTAGTATGGCCACCCCTTTTTTTTTGACTTTCGCGGAAGACAAAAAGTGTGTCGGGTAGTCCTTATCCAGGAATTTGGGGTAGTTGTCTTGAGAGAAGTGTGTTTCTTGCAGAAACAGAATTTCTGCCCCTTTACGCTTATAATCTCGGAAGGCGATTCTGCGTTTAACCGGGCTGTTAAACCCCTTAATGTTATGTGATACTAGCCTGAGTTCCTTACTCATTTAAAAGTATGAGATGACTTTGCTGCCGATATCTGTTCTTGATTGATGCACCTGGACCAGAATCCCGACCTCCTCTTCTTCTCGAACTGCAATACCTCACTTCACCACCTACAGCAATACACAAGGGGGAGCACACAAGAGGGTACACCTGGGGGGACACAACAAACACTGACAAGACAAAAGACAGTAGAATTCTCGTCGTCTCGGCGACGTCGCCTCCTTGACGAGATCACCGCCTTTGGGAAGCTGGACTCCTCTCCAACCGCCCGGAGGAAACGTGGGATGAAGTTCACTCACCCACCGCGTCCAGTCCCAAAGGACTTCACTAGGGCCCAGGAGATCCACCCTCCTCCCCCCTAGTGCGTGGCCCATGCGGATTTTTGAAGCAGGTCACTCCCCCCCACTCCTGCCTCGCTCTTCCTGAGCTTGAATGAATAAAACCTAACATATACTATGCATAACCAGAGTCTGTCCCGGCTTTGTTCACCCCTGTAGTGTATCAGGCTAATCCCTCGGTGTCATGGCCTCAGCAACCTGTGTTTCTTTGCTTCTCCTCCAGTTCTCGTCCCCCTACTTGAGGTCTGGTCCCCGGCCACGGTGAAGCTGTCACCAAATAAAGAAACTCACCCCGAGTGAAAGAGCGGTGATCCCCGACACCCCAACTACAGATGTCCAGTGATCAAGCAACCTGCGCTGAAACTGAATCCCTGGTGAGAAAATTTGCGGCCTACCTTTCTGATGATGGCGGCCCCCGACACAAGATGGCGAAGCAGCTCTAGAAGGCGGGAATCCACAGTGAACCGCAGGAGCAGGAAGAGAGCGGTGAGCGGGAAACAGGAGCGGGCGCACGCACCTCCGCACTGGTGAGAGACGTCTTCCAAAATGGCCGCCCCCCGGATACGCATCACAGCTGTGCCCCGGAAGGAGCGGCGCCATCTTGGAGGTGGCGCGGAACCAGCTCCCACCGGCGCGACCAGATGACGTCACCAGCAAGACCAAGGACAGCCGTAAACCCATCAAGGCGTCCAGAATGCGCCGGATGACCCGCGCAGGCCTGGATTAGTCACCTCACCGGCCCGACGCGGGGTTTTTGAATTTTGCGTCTGGGAAGAATAGAAAGACATACGGGAAGGGAATTAGTATAGCGCCGTAGCGGCAGAACCATTAAGCGAGTAAGGGCAGGGTGAGTGATAGAGAGGGAGTTAGTAAGAGGATAAAAGCAAGTAGATGAGAGGAAATAAGCCGAAGTGGAGACATTTAAGGAGACAATACTATAAGAAGGAGTAAGGAAGTAGACTTGAATTTAAAGTGGGGTAGGGATGCAGCAAGTAGTAAGGAAGTGGTAGAGGGGAGAGCAAGGAGGAGAGGAAGTAGGGAGCTAGAAAGAAAGAAGAATAAATGTGGAGAAGTGAGGAAATCAGAAAGCTATAGAAATGTGCAAGTTAGATAGTGGGAGTGGTGACTGGAAGTGGAGTGAAGGGGGACGTGAAGTAGGACTTGGTAGGTTAGGTATCAAAGGAGGTAGAGAAGTGTTAGTAGGTTGGTGAAGACAGGTTGAGTGGGAAAGGAGAAGGGAAGTAAGGAGCAGGGCGACACAAGGTTTAGATAGACAGATGAGATCGCTGGGGAAGGTTGAAATCAAAAAAATGTTTTAAAGCACTTTACTACATTTGTGAAGTAAGGCTTTAACCGAACATGAAAATCAGTATTCTGAAGGAGCAAGTCACTCGCTTTTTATAAAAAATTTTTTTTTTAAAACAGGATTGAAGCAGAGGGTCTCCCCAAGCTGAACCGCATTCATTTCAACTCTGGGACCCCCCCATTTCCCATAATACTTCCCTCCAAAGGGGGTGCCAGGCTATACGATAAAGGGGGTAACCAGGCTATACAATAAAGGTTACCACTGGAACGGTGGGCCCCTGGCAGCTACCTGGCACCATAAGCCAGGGGCCCGGCATTATAACATGTGAACGTTAAAGTGTCCCCTGTCTTTCCACTTTTCATAGAAAAATGGAAAAAATGTGTGGTGCTCTGAAAAAAAGCCTCAAAATATGTAGTACAAAAATTGTAACGTTCAATAAATGTATATAATGATTCCTGAAATGAAAACCCAGTGGATAAGGGATAGCCAATCCATAGGACACAGAACAATCATGTATTAATCACTGCTCCATTGTAATCTGACTAGTGGGCTAGGGCCCCCACGAGCACTGTAGTAAGGGGCCACACAATAAAGTGTCCCAGCATATAATGTCAGAATGGAGAATGTGCTTGTGATAAAATAACTCACAGTTAGAGTTGGTAATGTCCTTTTGGCTGTCCAGTTTTCTTCTTTCACAGTAGGGGGCGTGCTTCTGTTTTTTCTGGATGACTTGACACGAAGCAAAAGGAAAAAGCAGGCACTAATACTCGGGAAAGTAAAAAAAGGTTGAATGAAATCCAGGAGAGCGTGTGCCCATAAAGACTATTTTAATGGAAACCACAAAAAAAATACAGCTACATTACGGGGTACACAGACCCCCACCAACGCAATTCGAGCCGCGTTGGTGGGGGTTTGTGTACCCCGTAATGTAGCTGTATATTTTTTGTGGTTTCCATTAAAATAGTCTTTATGGGCACACGCTCTCCTGGATTTCATTCAACCTTTTTTTACTTTCCGGAGTATTAGTGCCTGCTTTTTCCTTTTGCTTCGTTTCCACTTTTCATGTTCCCTGAGCCTAAGACTCATGAAACGTTCTATATGTAAGTTTTAGGTGAGATATTTGGGTAGAAATGCAATCATGTTGTTTGCAGGAGTTTGGGGGGGCAAAGATATCAGTAGTCTCCTAATTCTCCCTGGCGTGCAGGCATGATTTGCCAGTACGTGGGTTGAATTACACCAGGGCTGCCCAGTGACTCCTGATTTTCAAGCCCAGATATCCCAGTCCTATTTCCCTTACAGCTATGAGTCTGCCCAAGTTATCCTATGTATTAAAGTATGTTTTATTTCATTTGTGTGTAGCGGTCATGTAAAATGGCTACAGTCATCTCTCCTGCTGACAGTAAGGCCTGGTAAGTTGTGGGCATGCCAGCAGTAATTATGGAGGTTTGCCCTCACACCCTGGTGGGGTGCCCTGTGTATGGATGGGAGTGGTCACATGCTCTGATTCCATGGTTAGTGATGTCAGAGGTGTGTCAGCTTCCAGAGTGTACATAAGGCACAGCACTGTGTCTAATAGTTAGTTCTATCTGAGTCCTGAGTTCTGTAGGAGTTCTGAATAGTCTGCGAGAGTTATGTTATAGTAGCTGAACAGGAAGACTGTGTCCAGGGACCTGGCACAGGGTAAAGACATCCCGGCTGGGATAGGGAATCCCTATTAAAGGAGAATTACACCTTTCAAAGGGAAGCACTGAGGGACAATGAGTGGCTAGAGAAACTACTGCGAGGGGCAGTTAGCCCACCTCAACCAATAAAGATGCTCTTAATCACAAACCCTCTCGTGTACATGTGTGGAGTGAATGTACAGAGAGGAGCACCACAGAGGAGTTCCTCGTCAGGACCATCCCCAAGTGACCGAAGGGACCCTGATGAGGTGGAGGCGCTGCACTGGAACTAGGTAGGACTCCGCACACTACCTCAGCTGCCTGTCTGGACGGGTCCTCCCCACACACCATCATGCGGGAGACTCAGGAGTCCTGTTGCCAACAGGTGCACCACCAGACACTATCACACTGTAATGGGGACCGGTTAGACCACAGGGGCCAATGTGAGATTGGGTGGGTCAGGCCGGGCCAGAAATACCGTTACATTTGGAGGCGAGCTGCTGAGATCAGATCTGTCAACAGGACAGGCTCTAGCTAGGCACACTGGGAAACAGGGAGAGCGTCTGCTGCCACTCTGTGCTGCGTAGGGACGGACCTAGGGGTGGTCAGGGGCTGACAGGGTATTGTCAGTTCGCAGGGATGACCTAGGGGCCTGAAAGGAGTGAGGGGTCTGGAGCCGGGCTATAGCTGACCGAGTCACTTTGAGGTAGTGCTAGTTGGTAGGACGCCAGAAGGGATAGCCTGTTAACGTGGTCAGGAATCCTGGAGAGGGTCTGCGCTAGGCTGACCAAGAGAGGTAGACGCCCCAAGTACTGCATGGCAGAGCCAGAGTACTCTAGCCCATTCCAGACACTTACCATAGGGAGCACAGACTGGGAGGAAGGAGTTACAGCAGACACTGAGAGAGTGAGCCTAGCCTGAGGTAGTGCAACATGAGTCCAGCCTAGATCAGGTACACATGTGGTGGTGCATCTGAGCAATCTTTATTGTACTGGTGTGGTGGCTGCCCCGCAGAGCGGAGCCCCATGTACGATAATTGGTACGAGAGCGTGACAATCCAAGGAATGGAGGATCCGCGTGGTGCGGAGAGCCCAAAATGGCGACCAGAGGCTGATGGGGAAGGCACCCGTGGCGTGCGCCCCACTGAAGAGCAAACTGTCGCTGAGCTGTCTTTAACTAATCTGCTCTGGAGTGGAGCGAAGGCCGTGGCTGCCCCGTTTTTGTCCTGTCTGGGACACCGAGGGGCCACCCTTGAAGAGTGTGAGGACATTGTGATAACTGGGGGGGAACCCAGCGAGAAGATCAAACAAACTGACATTTCGGGCTTAAAAGCCACCCAAAATGGCGGTTCCCGCTTGCTAGGGAGACCGCATGGGCCAGTCGCAGAGAAAATGGCTGATACAGAACTTGCAAAAAGCTGGCCGGGAATGGCGCGAACAGCAGAGCCCCGCCCTGATGGGGGGTATGGCGCGAAAGCTACGGCTGCGCCTTCATGGACAGTGACTCACTCGGCCCCTGTGCTGAGTCAACCGCTTAGTCTATGGGACCCTCCCCTGATTTCCACCAGGGGGAGTGACTTTCAATTATGGCCTGTGGGAATGCACCCACTGGGCCCAGGGACTGATATCCAGACGGCGCCACTACAAGAAGTAGTTCCGGCCGCGGAGGTAACGTGCAAAAAGGAGGGATATTTTGCACGAAAAGCAGCTGCCAGGAGAAGGCGGGAACTAGCCGCGGCCCAAGAATCCCACTCTGATGAGGAAATTGGCGCGAAAACGCAGACCGCGCCCACCAGGACTGAGAAAGGCGCGGCCTTAATTAAGGGGCATGCTATTCCCCTGTGGGATCCGCCCATAATTGCAACCCCTGGGGGCGGGTTCCAGCTATGCCAGCGGAAGGAGGAGCCGAAGCACGAAGTGGCTGGCCCAGAAGCTTCTACCGGTCAGTTGCGAGGAACCACTGACCTGGAGAGACCCATACTGAAAGTGGTCCCTACCAAAAGAATGGCCTGCTCCTCCACTGTGGGAACTATGGTATCCACCCAGCCCTACTCGGTACCCGGCGGGGTACTGGTAGTCAGGGTGGCTAACACCGAGACGGTGGTCGGGCTCTGCCTACAATGCGGGCTGCCCGGAGGCATTGTTAACACGGCGGCACGCTGCCCACAATGCGGGACACTATACTTATGGCCAATGCCGACGTTCATTCCGATCCAATCTGCTGACCCCCCGGGGGATACGGCTAGGCGCTCCGCCGAGTCCCCTGGTGCACTGTGGATCAATCGTGCAAGTCCCGGAGAAAGGGGACTGGAGTCGATTAAATCGGCTGGGTCAGCAGCAACCGAGACGGTCGGGTCACTCCCCGACCGCACTGAGAAAAGACTATCACCCCGATCGGTGACCCCTAAGTCGGGGAAGGCAGAATACTCGGATGAGGATCTCCGCGAGCTAGCGGAGGTGAAATCGAGGCCCAGGACAGAACCGGGGAGGACGACACCCCGTAGTGTGAGTAGCAGCCTGGAAAGCAGGGCGTCCCCCGCAGATCGGCGAGCCGAGAGACGGAGTCCCTCCGCCTCAGGACATGGTGGCGACGGGCGAGAGACGCCTACACCCCTGCGGAATGGTAAGAGAAAGCCACTCACTTACCTTGCTCCGGTAGACGGTGTAGCGGAAACAAGGCCGTGCCAGGCCCAAGACGCACGTGCGGAGGAGATACCACTTCCGGTGGAGACGACGGCGGAGCTTCCGGATGTCGTCATCGAGGAAGAGATCCCGCATGGGGGTCCCACCCAAGATGGCGGCACTTCCGGTTCCGGTGAGGACATCATTTCCGGTGGCGACGGCGGAACAGACGGGAAAGATGCAGCAACGCTTCGGCGATCGGGTGAATGTCCCCGATCACCTCAAGGGCCCAAGAGCTGGATGGGAGACCCGCAGACGGATGAGGGTGAGCTATCCTCCTTGGAGCAGTCCATGGACAGCCGGGAACGGGTCGTAGTCCCGTGGCGTATCCCATCTTGCCCCTACGCCCAACCCCACGCCCTAGGTAAAACCCCTGCCCCCATCACATGTTCCCCGGGGTCCCCGCCTAGTCTGGAACTTGTGGACATACCTTTGGGGGGGGAGGAGAGACGGACTGGGGAACGACAGCGCAGTTGCGCTACGGAGGGCATTTCTCGGGGAGGGGGAGAATTAGGAAAGGCCACGGTAGGCCGGTGGTTGCCCCCTGTGACCAATAAAACAGAGGACAAGGCCCTGGGATCATCACGGTGGTCCGTACCACGGTCAGCACGGACATCGGGGGTATTCTCATGGGGGGATGCGAAAGAGAGTGACTCAGGGGATTCACATAGGTTCAAGGAACACCGTTGGTGGGCCCCCCTCTTTGAAGGTTATGCGGCCTGGATGGATCGTACGCGATTCCTTATTAGAAGGGAGGATGTAGTTGACTTTTGGTGGGCCAAGGGAGAATTCACCCCTGAACAGCGAGACAGAGAGCTGCAGGAACGGTGGTATAAGATTGAGCACAGGGAGATAGAGCCCATGGGTCCCGATACACTGTCAGACCCTGTGGATCCTGACGAACCCCTGTCATGGGTGCTACCTGGGAGGGCAGGTAGGGCTGACCTAATTAGGATCAGTAGAGCGGAACGGGCAATAATGGCTCGATACAAGTCTTCCCACGGGTTGGAGTACCCTTATGTCCCTGAACCCCTCATGGAGGAGATAGAAGAGAACAGGGAAAGGTGGCTTAGGGAAACCATCGAGATGTACCTAGTCAATAAGGGGAGTGACGTTACTGGAAGGAGGGCAGAGGACAGAATAGATCACCTGATGCGAGTGTGGAGTATAGGGAGGAATATACACAAACACAGGGTGACCTATAGGCCTGAGAGGGGACTGCCTAGGCACTATCATGTCACGGTCCTGGACATGGGTGGTAGAGAGGTTAAGAAACCTGACCCGAGCCACTATTATTAGGGGGTACTAAGGCATTTTGCGGGCTCGTGGCTGCTGGTCGGGGCGGGCTTGGCGAGATGTCACTGTGGTCATTTTTTTTTGTATAATGGACAATCTGTGAGGTTAACAATTATGTGTTATGTGTTACAGTGCTTCCTGGAAGAAGGCATTTAAATTTAGGTCCCAGCGAGGACGATGGGATTCACCAGGGGGAGAATGTAGCGGTCATGTAAAATGGCTACAGTCATCTCTCCTGCTGACAGTAAGGCCTGGTAAGTTGTGGGCATGCCAGCAGTAATTATGGAGGTTTGCCCGCACACCCTGTGGTGGGGTGCCCTGTGTATGGATGGGAGTGGTCACATGCTCTGATTCCATGGTTAGTGATGTCAGAGGTGTGTCAGCTTCCAGAGTGTACATAAGGCACAGCACTGTGTCTAATAGTTAGTTCTATCTGAGTCCTGAGTTCTGTAGGAGTTCTGAATAGTCTGCGAGAGTTATGTTATAGTAGCTGAACAGGAAGACTGTGTCCAGGGACCTGGCACAGGGTAAAGACATCCCGGCTGGGATAGGGAATCCCTATTAAAGGAGAATTACACCTTTCAAAGGGAAGCACTGAGGGACAATGAGTGGCTAGAGAAACTACTGCGAGGGGCAGTTAGCCCACCTCAACCAATAAAGATGCTCTTAATCACAAACCCTCTCGTGTACATGTGTGGAGTGAATGTACAGAGAGGAGCACCACAGAGGAGTTCCTCGTCAGGACCATCCCCAAGTGACCGAAGGGACCCTGATGAGGTGGAGGCGCTGCACTGGAACTAGGTAGGACTCCGCACACTACCTCAGCTGCCTCTCTGGACGGGTCCTCCCCACACACCATCATGCGGGAGACTCAGGAGTCCTGTTGCAAACAGGTGCACCACCAGACACTATCACACTGTAATGGGGACCGGTTAGACCACAGGGGCCAATGTGAGATTGGGTGGGTCAGGCCGGGCCAGAAATACCGTTACATGTGCTTTTACTATAAATGTCTATTCAGCCAGCTCAGGCATCCATATAGGTGCCGGGAAGTCTGCATAGACATCGGAGAGGAGAAGGGATGTTGAGAGGTGTCGGGGTGTGAAGTGGCCAGGGCAGGGCTTAGTACTGGGTCCGGAGAACAGAGACCCCCTGCGGGGAGGACACTCTGATCTGCCAGACTCAGTGGAGTCTGCCCAGTAGGTGACAAGGGGTTGACTAGGGGAAGCAGCAAAATGTCGGCGCGTTTTCCCATTGGTCAATCCGTATGTCCCGCCCACGGGTCATCCCGAGCCGGCTTAGCCCGTCCCCTCCTCTGGCGTCAGTCAAAGGACGAGCCCCTATTCTTATCGGTTGGCGGCAGGGTTTCCCATGCTCCAATTGGTCGCTCCTTCCTCCATGCTGAACATAGAACAGTGGAGGGTATGTAAGGAGAAAACCCCAGTCAGAGAACCAGACGATCTAGTGACTTGTGTCGATGAAGCTAGGGCGGACTTTTCAAAGTTGCTGTCACGAATACCAGAGCAACCGGCTTGGTTTTGAAGCTAGGAAAAGTCTGCCCTGCAGAGACTAAGTCAGACGTGAAGTTCAAGTTCTCATTTGGAACGTAGCGGTCGCGGCTAGGAACTGAAGCCAAAAAGAGGACCAGAAAGCCCGGGTGTATATCCCGGTCAGGTTAAGTGTACCGAAGCATACGCCCTGCACCTAGTAGAGCCTAGATTTCACCCCCAGCAAGTGTGCTTTTAGCTGTATTTTGTGTATTCATTGTGTTGTACGCGGGTTTACCCGAATAAACTGCATTTTGTTCTTACCACCTTGTTTGCCTAGCGAATGATCCCGGTAAAAATAAGTGTAAAATCTCCTGGTCTCCCGTGAGAGACATTAGGGAAGGCCTAGTGATGTCACGGCCACGCCTCCCCGTCACGAGCGATCTAAAGTCCACAGATCACTCAGGCGACAGGCGCGCACAACGCCATGTGCTCTGTCGCACACGCACTATATCACACAGCAGAAGCCAATGCAAATTATCGACTATGGGGACATACTGTAGTACATGGCACAGCACCCCAAACCCACCTTAGCAACCTTGATACCCTCTACAATTCAATATGTCGCTTTGTCCTCCAATGCAACGACAACACACATCACTGCGAAATGCTCAAAGAACTAGATTGGTCATCACTAGAGTCTAGGCGCAAAGTTCATCTTTCCTGTCTTGCCTTCAAATACTTTCTCGGCAAGCTACCCACCTATCTGAACAAGCTCCTCACCCCTACCACGTGTAGCACTTATCATCTGAGATCAGACTCCAACAGACTGCTCATGGTCCTAAGGTTCAACAAAGTATCCGGACGCTCCTCCTCATAGGCCTTCATTATACCACCGGCGGCGGGACACGCACGCTACCTCAATGCGATGCGCTGCCCGAAACTTGCACTGCAGGCAGGAGGCATCGGGAGGCGAGGCCATGATGTCACGTGAGTGGTTCAGTCTCATTGGCTGAACCGCTCACATGACGCGGCCATCGCTCCAGAAAATAAAATTCTTGGATCTGTTCGAAAATTTGCGCACTTGGCCGCCTCGTTGGTCACCCATTCTTAGTGTGCGCTCATAGGAAAACTTTTATTTGTTTTGGTGGCGCACAACGTTCTGCGCTCCGCCGCTTCGGGTATAATCACGGCCTTACCGTGCACCCCAAAACTGGAACAACCTACCAGAGACTCTTGCAGATGCCACCAGTCTAAGTGCTTTCAAAACGAAGGCTGTCTCACATTTTAATCTGGTCTGTAACGGTTACATGCGCCTATAATATATATTATCTCTAACTGTGCATGCAATGTCTTGTATATAATGTATACCATGTTCACTTAATGTAACTATGGATTTGTAACCATGTATCTGTCATCATAACTCTGTGCCCAGGACATACATTGAGAGTTACCTCATTTTCAAGTATTGCTTCCTTCCTGGTAAAACATTTTATAAATAAATAAAATATCCGAGGCCTAAGGAGCGAACACATGATTAGGAAATGCAGGAGGGGGGCGCAGGACCCTCCAGGACTGAATGGGTGAAAATCCCTCAGCTGCCCCAGGGACATCAACTTTAGGATTTCCTGTACAAGTGTACAGGCATACCCCGGTTTAAGGACACTCACTTTAAGTACACTCGCGAGTAAGGACATATCACCCAATAGGCAAACGCCAGCTCGCGCATGCGCCTGTCAGCACGTCCTGAACAGCAATACCGGCTCCCTACCTGTACCAAAGCTGTGCGCAAGCGGGGAGACTATAGAGACTGCTACACATGCGTTATTTACATCAGTTATGCGCGTATATGATGATTGCAGTACAGTACATGCATCGATAAGTGGGGAAAAGGGAGTGCTTCACTGTAAGTACATTTTCACTTTACATACATGCTCCGGTCCCATTGTGTACGTGAATGCGGGGTATGCCTGTACCACCTGATAAGATTACACAAATAATGCAATAAATTGCACCCATTTAAGAAATATAGCGCTGTGCCATTTGTTCAAATAGAGCTGCGTTAACGTTCTGCCACTGTTAACCTGCGTTAATAGATGCGACCAAATCTGTACATCATTTTCTTTTACACTACATTAAGGTGAGACTATAATTACACGTTTATAATGTGAGGTCTATGAGCTGAAAGCGCAGCTTAGTGCAGGGGTGAGCAAACTTTTTATGCCGAGCCCCCCTTTTCATCCATAAAATTTCTCGGGCCCCCCCTGGCTGACGTAATCAAAATCACATGAAAAAAAAAAAAACCTTTATTAAACGGTATACAATATAAATCCAAATATGTCTATAAATACTTACATATTTCAACAGCTCGCGCTTGCAAAATTAGGCTGCGTCCACGCTGCCGCTGAGAGCGGTGACATCACCAACTCTCCAAGCCTGAGCGCAGGGTGTCCTGCATCATTTTGCAAGCGTGGATCGGGGCTATTTGTGTGTGTGTGTGTGTGTGGCTGTGTGTGGCTGTATGTGTGTGTGTGTCTGTGTGTGTGTGTGTGTGTGTGTGTGTGTCTGTGTGTGTGTGTCTGTGTGTGTGCATTGACTTCTGCTGAGCGCACTTCAAAGTCAATTTTGTTTGTCTCCCCAAGCGCTGAGCTTGGGAGAGCGTACGTGCACAAAGGCAATACTTTTGGGGGGCATTCATCCACCTCTTTGCTACCTCCCTTCCATCTCCCCCCCCTTTTTGTTTCTACCTTATTTATTTTTTCCGTTTTCAATGTTTTCACTTTTTTTTTATTATTTCTGTACATTCATAGTGTGATTGATACAGTGGCAGCCGACCCTTTCCCTCGCAGAGGATCGCAGCGAAGCAGGTTGCCAGCGGAGGAGAGCAGGAACACAGCGCTATTGCAGGGCAGACACTGGGAGGGGCGTTTGACTTCACCGTGCTCCTCCCCGTACCTCCGAAGCCCCTGCGCGTGCGCACACACCATCACGAGGCCGCCACCTGCACTATCTTGTTCAGCCACCCGCACACATCTTCGGCTGCCCGCCCGTGCACATCTTATTGGCCGCCCCCCTCGCGTACAGCTTTTTCGTCCTCGCCGCGCAAAGCGTCTGCCGGCCCGCGCACCCAGATTTCGCCGCAGCGTCGCCTGCGCCCGCCCTAAATCTTGCACCTTATTGCCCCCCCCCAGTTTGCGCACCACTGCATTACAACACACACTGCTCTCTCGTCTCTCTCAATCAATCACCACATACACACACACACCACATACACACACACAGCAATCCCCCCCCCCCCCCACACACACACCACACACTCCCCCCCCCACACACACACACGACAATCCCCACACACACACACTCAATCCCCCCACACACACAGCCACAATCCCCCACCCACACACACACACAATCCCCCCCCCATACACACACACAAAATCCCCCCCACACACAACACACACCCCCCCACACACAAACACACTCAATCCCCCCCCCATACACAATCCCCCCCCCACACACACTCAATCCCCCCCGCACACACACTTAATCCCCCCCCCACACACACACACTCAATCCCCCCCATTACACTCAATCCCCCCACGCACACACTCAATCCCCCCCCACACACACACACAATCCCCCCCCACACACACACACAATCCCCCCCACACACATACACACTCAATCCCCCCCACACACACACACACTCAATCCCCGCCCCCACACTCAATCCCCCCCACACACACTCAATCCCCCCCACACACACACACTCAATTCCCCCCCACACACACACTCAATCCCCCCACACACACACCACACACTCAATCCCCCCCACACACACACAATCCCCCCCCACACACACTCACTCAATCCCCCCCACACACACTCAACCCCCCCCCCACACCACACACTCAATCCCCCCCCCCCACACACACACTCAATCCCCCCCCCACACACTCACGTCAATCCCCCCCCCCCATACCTTGTGACCTTGAGCAAGTCACGTTCTATCTCCCTGTGCCGCAGGCACCAAATAATAGATGTATGTGTAGGGATGTGGTAGGAACCTCATATGTGTGTTCAGTTGGTGTTTTGACTGTTCAGGAGAGTCATGTGGAGGTCTGCTGCGTGATGCAATAGCTGTGAGTCTGTGCAGCTCAAGGCAGAGAAGCTCCGCTGAGGAACTACAACTCCATGAGCTCCTGGGCAGTCACCTGACTTGAGGAGCCAATCGGAAGGCTAGAATTACGGGAGGAGGAAAGGGAAGCGTGGGGGAGAGGCTAGTCAGAGGGGATCTGGAAGGTAACGGAGGAGGGTGTATGCGTGCAGGGGGTCCGTGACCCGCCTGCATAGGCTAGCTTTACCCCGCAGGCCCTTAGGAGAAACCCCTGAGTCACAGTGTGCTGCTGTGCTGCAGGGACGGCCATAGTGCTGAGCGATCAGTCACCTTACTGTGTACACAGTTAGGGACAAGCGTGCGGGAGCAGGTTGCTGGTGAGCTGCTTGGGACCAGACAGCTGCACTGCGGACATCCCAGACAAGCAAGGATTCGGCTGATCCTTTTCCAAGTATTACCGGTCACCGCCGTGACCGGAAGGTAGTAGATACGTCAAGTGCACCAACACCGGTCAACAGGCGCTGATCCCGCCTTAGGCGTAAACTATAGCGAGACACTAGCGAGTACACACCGCTATCGTACTATACACGGGACACGGTGTGTGGGGCACGCCGGGTGACGGGATAGAGACACTCATAAGAGCGTGGCTGAGCCACTATTGTACAGGACAATATTCCCTAGGGGTGTGGCCGAGCCACTGATGTTAGAAGGACGATTATCCGTTAGCGGTGTTAGGGTATGATAGAGTATAAGTATAGTGTTATAAGATAAGTGTATGCATATTGGGTTATTGCCACGGTTCATATAGAGTATAAGTTTATTATTGCACATAGTAAAGTTGGTTGCACGCATTGTATCGGTGTGTTTCTTGCCCAGGGGAATCTTACATGACGGTGATCCTGGGTAAGTGGAGGCGCTGCGCTAATAAGTGTTACCCCAGGCTCCCAGCTAGCGGAGGCTCAGATCTCCTGGAGCCGCAGGTAGCGCGCAGTTACCCGAAGTCGCTTAGA
>NW_027455077.1:0-12500 GCF_040206685.1 Ascaphus truei
AAAAATTCTTTCACTGGGAACCCCAAGAGAATTGTGGCTACCAAAATGCAGAGCCTGAAGTGGGGGTACACAGAACCAGTCCTTTTGCATATATATATATATATATATATATATATATACTGTATATATATATATATATATATATAGCAAAACAAATTCCTTTGGGGGGGGGGGGGGTGGGGAGGTTAGGGACCACAGTTTTTTTTTTTGCATATATATATATATATATATACTAGCTGAGAGACCCGGCGTTGCCCGGGATGTAAATGCGTAATAGGTAGTATTATTTATAAATCGTGGAACAATAGGTGACTGTTTGTTGTAAAGGTTGGATAATAATATTGAAAAGAAAGATGGAAGAAAATGTAATACGATGTTGTATAAAAATGGTTTATTGTAACCAGACCACAGTACAATGTATATTTTGGTGCCATAAGTGATGTAAAAATCTGAGTCGTGTGTCCTGCTAGGGTGTGAGGCGGCGGGGTGCGCGTGGGTTGTGAGTGCTGTGTGCGAGTGGGGGTCCTGCTAGGTGTGAGGCGGCGGGTGGTGCGTGGGTTGTGAGTGCTGTCTGTGAGTGGGGGTCCTGCTAGGGTGTGAGGCGGCGGGTGGCGCGTGGGTTGTGAGTGCTGTCTGTGAGTGGGGGTCCTGCAAGGGTGTGAGGCGGCGGCGGCTGGCGCGTGGGTTGTGAGTGCTGTCTGTGAGTGGGGGGTCCTGCTAGGGTGTGAGGCGGTGGGTCAGTGATGTCGGTGCGTAGGGGCGGGAGGCAGCAGGTGTGTGTGGCGGCAGGTATGTGTCGAGTGTGGCGGGTGTCTGTTGAGTGCGTGCAGCGGCTGTGAGGCGGTGGGTGAAAGGCAGAGGCGGCCGGGAGTAAGGGCGGGTGAAAGGCAGAGGCGGGGTGGGGAGGCGGTAAGGCGGGCATGAAGGCGAAGGGCGGCGGGAAGGGGAGGAGGGGGGCAAGGGGTGGAGGAGGGGGGCAAGGGGTGGAGGAGGGGGGCAAGGGGTGGAGGAGGGGGGCAAGGGGTGGAGGAGGGGGGGAAGGGTTAGAGGAGGGGGGGAAGGGTTAGAGGAGGGGGGGAAGGGTTAGAGGAGGGGGGGAAGGGTTAGAGGAGGGGGGGGAAGGGTTAGAGGAGGGGGGGAAGGGTTAGAGGAGGGGGGGAAGGGTTAGAGGAGGGGGGGAAGGGTTAGAGGAGGGGGGGGGAAAGTTAGAGGAGGGGGGGAAGGGTTAGAGGAGGGGGGGGGGGTTAGAGGAGGGGGTGGAAGTGTGGGAGGGGGTGGGAGGGGAAAGGGGAAAAAGAGGTGGAGGGGGGGGAAGAGGAGCGGAGGGGGGGGTGGAAAGGGGAGCGGAGGGGGGGGTGGAAAGGGGAGCGGAGGGGGGGTGAAGGGGAGCGGAGGGGGGGTGAAGGGGAGCGGAGGGGGGGAAGGGGAGCGGGGGGGGGAAGGGGAGCGGAGGGGGGGAAGGGGAGCGGGGGGGGAAGGGGAGCGGGGGGGGGAAGGGGAGCGGGGGGGGGAAGGGGAGCGGGGGGGGAGGGGAGAAGTGGTGGGAAGGGGGAGGAGGGGGGAGGTGGTGGGAAGGGGGAGAAGGGGGGAGGTGGTGGGAAGGGGGAGAAGGGGGGAGGTGGTGGGAAAGGGGGAGGTGGTGGGAAGGAGGAGGAGGGGGAAGGTGGTGGAAAGGGAGAGAAGGGGGGAGGTGGTGGGAAGGGGAAGGTGGTGGGAAGGGGGGGGAAGGGGAAGGTGGTGGGAAGGGGGAGGAGGGGGGAGGTGGTGGGAAGGGGGGGAGGGTGGAGGTGGTGGGAAGGGGGGGAGGTGGTAAAAAGGGGGGGAGGTGGTGGGAAGGGGGGGGAGGTGGGAAGGGGGAGGCGGAGGGAAGGCGGGGGGTGGGAGGCGGTGGGAAGGCGGGGGGTGGGAGGAGGTGGGAAGGCGGGGGGTGGGAGGCGGTGGGTGGGAGGCGGTGGGAAGGGGGGTGGAGGCGGTGGGAAGGGGGGTGGGAGGCGGTGGGAAGGGGGGTGGGAGGCGTGGGAAGGGGGGGGGAGGTGGTGGGAAGGGGGGGGGGAGACGGTGGGAAGGGGGGGGAGGCGGTGGGAAGGGGGGGTGGGAGGCGGTGGGAAGGGGGGGAGGCGGTGTGAAGGGGGGGAGGCGGTGGGAAGGGGGGGGGAGGCGGTGGGAAGGGGTGGGGGGAGGCGGTGGGAAGGGGTGGGGGGGAGGCGGTGGGAAGGGGTGGGGGGAGGCGGTGGGAAGGGGGGGGGAGGCGGTGGGAAGGGGGGGAAGGGGGGAGGCGGTGGGAAGGGGGGGAGGCGGTGGGAAGGTGGAGGGGAGGCGGTGGGAAGGGGGGGGAGGCGGTGGGAAGGGGGGGAGGCGGTGGGAAGCGGTGTGAAGGGGGGGGGGAGGCGGTGGGAAGGGGGGGTGGAGGGGAGGTGAAGGTGGGGGGGTGGAGGGGGGGGGTGTAGGGGAGGTGAAGGGGGGGTGGAGGGGCGGTGAAGGGGGGGTGGAGGGGCGGTGAAGGGGGGGAGTGGAAGGGAGGTGAAGGGGGGGGGTAGAAGGGAGGTGAAGGGGGGGGTGGAAGGGAGGTGAAGGGGGGGGGGGTGGAGGGGAGGTGAAGGGGGGGGTGGAGGGGAGGTGGTGAAGGGGGGGGTGGAGGGGAGGTGGAGGGGGGGAGGTAAATGGGGAGGTGAAGGGGGGTGGAAGGGAGAAGTGGAGTGAGGGGAGGTGAAAGGGGGTGAGGGGAGGTGATGGGAGGGGAGGTGATGGGGGGTGAGGTGTGGGTGAGGGGAGGTGAAGGCCGCTCACTAACCCGTCCGGCAGGTCCCACGTGGATCTGAGGCGGGAGGCAGCGTGTTGTGGCCGCTCTCCCGCTGTGTCCCGGGCGCTCGTTCGCTCCCCCGCTGACTGTAGCGGCGCCGGGGGGGGGGGGGGGTATCGGGGAGACACTGACACTGGAGGGGAGGGGGGGTGGAGGGGAGGTGAAGGGGGTGTGGAGGGGGGGTGAAGGCCGCTCACTCACCCATCCGGCAGGTCCCACGTGGATCTGAGGCGGGAGGCAGCGTGTTGTGGCCGCTCCCCCGCTGTGTCCCGGGCGCCACCATCTTGGGCACTCGGCGCCGCGAGGCAGCCTGCCTGGCCACTGACTGTTCCCCCGCCGGGGAGGGGGGGGCATGTATATGTGTGGGGGGGGGGGGGAGAGGTGGGAGATATAGAGAGGGGGTCTCGCACGGCCGCTGACACTGGGTGGGGGGGGGGGCGCTGAAGGGCTAATAATAGTGTGTGTGTGTCCCGCTGACTGTAGCGGCGCCGGGGGAGGGGGGGGGGTCGGTGTGAAAGCGCGGGAGACACGGGGAGAGGAGGAGGTGCGCGCGGGTGTTGCTAACACTGTGAGCCCCGTGTGTGTGTGTGTGTGTGTGTGTGTGTGTGTGTGTGTGTGTGTGTCCCCGTGTGTGTGTGTGTGTGTGTGTGTGTGTGTGTGTCCGTGTGTGTCCGTGTGTGTGTGTCCGTGTGTGTGTGTGTGTGTGTGTGTGTGTGTCCCTGTGTGTGTGTGTCCCTGTGTGTGTGTGTGTCCCTGTGTGTCCTTTGGCCCGTCACTCCGCCTCAGGCCAATGAGAGGTGTGCGGGGGCGGGCCAAGGGACCAATGAGATTTCCCCTAGGGACACCGGACATCCAGGCAGGCAGCAGGCATGCATGCAGGCAGGCAAACATACAGTGCTTTCACTAATATAGTATAAGATATATATATATATATATATATATATATATATATATATATATATATATATATAAATATATAGCAAAACAAATTCCTTTGGGGGGGGGGGGGGGGAGGTTAGGGACCACAGTTTTTTTTTGCATTTGCAAACCCCATAGCATCTTGTTATTTGCAAATGTAACTTTTTTTGTAACTGCTACACTTCCAGGCAAGGGGCCATCCTGCAGCAAAAGGGTTAAACCAAAAAAAAATATGTGTTTATTTGCATGAAGCTACCTGCTGATTTAAAACGTAAACGTTGAATAAATCTTTTATTTGAGTAAAGTCCAGACATTGCAACAGTGTTTAACAGCTGCTACAAATGATTGAAATCCGGCACTGTACTACTGCTTATTAAGTAGGGGTGCCAGGCGGCTTCTCCAAAAATACTGGACACGCTGGTGAAAGGTGCGATGCGATCGAAACACGTCACCTGTCTCCGCTCCATACTGTTTCCTCCTCTCCTTGGCCCCACCCACAGGCTCCTGACACCTCCTCCTGATTGGCTGCATTACTTGGGTGGCTTTATTTGTCCCGGTGAAATTCAGGACAAATGTCGCGATTGTGCAGTTGCGAACGCCAACTGCGCATACGCGAACGGCGTGCATCAACTGTGCATGCGTGATGAGAGCTTGCCGATCGCTTATGCGCATGCGTGATTGGAGCGTGCCTGTCACGCATGCGTGTCCGGCACCGATAGAAAACCGGGATAGTGGCCCAAAAAGTCGCGACAGAGGCCTTAAAACCAGGACTGTTCTGGCTGAACCAGGACGTCTGGCCACCCTATTCATTACCCAGCAGCAGCCAATCAGGATGCAGGAAGGTGCCCACCCCCCTAGCACAGCCCTGCTCTCTCCCTGCTCGGGGAAATCCTGCGCCCCCCAAGCCGGTCAGGTCACTATGTCCAGAGAGGTAATACCGGTATACACATACACGCCCAGAGAGGTAATAACGGTATACACATACACGCCCAGAGAGGTAATACCGGTATACACGTACACACCCAGAGAGGTAATACTGGTATACACATACACGCCCAGAGAGGTAATACCGGTATACACATACACGCCCAGAGAGGTAATACCGGTATACACATACACACCCAGAGAGGTAATACCGGTATACACACGTCCAGAGAGGTAATACCGGTATACACATACACGCCCAGAGAGGTAATACCGGTATACACATACACGCCCAGAGAGGTAATACCGGTATACACAGACACGTCCAGAGAGGTAATACCGATATACACATACACGCTCAGAGAGGTAATACCGGTATACACACGTCCAGAGAGGTAATACCGGTATACACATACACGTCCAGAGAGGTAATACCGATATACACATACACGTCCAGAGAGGTAATACCGGTATACACATACACGCCCAGAGAGGTAATACCGGTATACAA
The DNA here is from genome assembly GCF_040206685.1 of Ascaphus truei. Taxonomy (NCBI): domain Eukaryota; kingdom Metazoa; phylum Chordata; class Amphibia; order Anura; family Ascaphidae; genus Ascaphus; species Ascaphus truei. The sequence goes on from NW_027455077.1 coordinate 5,154, forward strand.
ATACACGCCCAGAGAGGTAATACAGGTATACACATACACGCCAAGAGAGGTAATACCGATATACACATACACGTCCAGAGAGGTAATACCGGTATACACATACACGCCCAGAGAGGTAATACCGGTATACACATACACGCCCAGAGAGGTAATACCGGTATACACAGACACGTCCAGAGAGGTAATACCGATATACACATACACGCTCAGAGAGGTAATACCGGTATACACACGTCCAGAGAGGTAATACCGGTATACACATACACGTCCAGAGAGGTAATACCGATATACACATACACGTCCAGAGAGGTAATACCGGTATACACATACACGCCCAGAGAGGTAATACCGGTATACACATACACGCCCAGTGAGGTAATACCGGTATACAAATACACGCCCAGAGAGGTAATACAGGTATACACATACACGCCAAGAGAGGTAATACCGATATACACATACACGTCCAGAGAGGTAATACCGGTATACACATACACGCCCAGAGAGGTAATACCGGTATACACATACACGCCCAGTGAGGTAATACCGGTATACAAATACACGCCCAGAGAGGTAATACAGGTATACACATACACGCCAAGAGAGGTAATACCGATATACACATACACGTCCAGAGAGGTAATACCGGTATACACATACACGCCCAGAGAGGTAATACCGGTATACACATACACGCCCAGTGAGGTAATACCGGTATACAAATACACGCCCAGAGAGGTAATACAGGTATACACATACACGCCAAGAGAGGTAATACCGATATACACATACACGTCCAGAGAGGTAATACCGGTATACACGTACTGCTGCGGCCAAGTTTATTCGAGCATTTGCCCGTTCTTGGCCGCAGCAGTAGCCTGGCGCGCGCCCGAGTGTGACGGGCGCGCGCCGAAGCAGCGGAAGAGCGCCCTCCGATCGGGGCGCTCTCCCTACCGCTGCCGGGTCCGCCGGGTCCCCCGGAACCCCCTGCCGCCGTCCCGCAGATCGCGGGACACCAGGGCTCCCTCGGGGAGCCCTGGACGCGCGTGCAGGGGGCGCAGGCTCCCGAAGACGCGTGACCGCGCGAGGGGCGGCCACTAGCAAGCCGGGAAATCTCCCGGCTTGCGGTACCGACCACACTGCAATAAAGTGTGTCGGTACTGTACATGTCCAGAGAGGTAATACCGATATACACATACACGTCCAGAGAGGTAATACCGGTATACACATACACGTCCAGAGAGGTAATACCGGTATACACATACACGCCCAGAGAGGTAATACCGGTATACACATACACGCCCAGAGAGGTAATACCGGTATACACATACACACCCAGAGAGGTAATACCGGTATACACATACACGTCCAGAGAGGTAATACCGGTATACACATACACGTCCAGAGAGTTAATACCGGTGTACACATACACGCCCAGAGAGGTAATACCGGTATACACATACACGCCCAGAGAGGTAATACCAATATACACATACACGCCCAGAGAGGTAATACCGGTATACACATACACGCCCAGAGAGGTAATACCGGTATAAACATACACGCCCAGTGAGGTAATACCGGTATACAAATACACGCCCAGAGAGGTAATACAGGTATACACATACACGCCAAGAGAGGTAATACCGGTATACACATACATGTCCAGAGAGGTAATACCGGTATACACATACATGTCCAGAGAGGTAATACCGGTATACACACACACGTCCAGAGAGGTAATACCGGTATACACATACACGCTCAGAGAGGTAATACCGGTATACACATACATGTCCAGAGAGGTAATACCGGTATACACACACACGTCCAGAGAGGTAATACCGGTATACACATACACGCTCAGAGAGGTAATACCGGTATACACACGTCCAGAGAGGTAATACCGGTATACACATACACGCCCAGAGAGGTAATACCGGTATACACGTACATGTCCAGAGAGGTAATACCGGTATACACATACACGCCCAGAGAGGTAATTCCGTTATACACATACACGCCCAGAGAGGTAATACCGGTATACACATACATGCCCAGAGAGGTAATACCGATATACACATACACGTCCAGAGAGGTAATACCGGTATACACATACACGCCCAGAGAGGTAATACCGGTATACACATACATGCCCAGAGAGGTAATACCGATATACACATACACGTCCAGAGAGGTAATACCGGTATACACATACACGCCCAGAGAGGTAATACCGGTATACACATACACGCCCAGAGAGGTAATACCAGTATATACATACACACCCAGTATTACCTCATTTATTACTGGACAGTGTCCAAATACAGGACAGTCCGGTTCAATACTGGACACCTAACACCCCTAGAACTGCTGCCAATGTAATAAGGTCATATGTAACATGGCAAAATGTCGCCATATTCAGGACCGGGCCTGATCTGTTCCTGTTATTTATTGGCAGTACTATAGCCATAGTCTAAAAGTGCCGGGCAACAGTTAAATATTTCCCGGCCTCCACCCAAAACAAAAAGTTAAGGGGTGCCAAAGCCAAATCATAATTATATTCATGAGGCTTCATGTCTCTGCTGAGATTGCAGGAGGAGCCAAAGTGTGGCCATCGGGGGCCAGGAGCAGGGCCGTCTCATGTGGCCCTAAGCATCTCCTGGCCGCCGCCAACTTCAATGGTTCAGGGTTTGGACGCTCACTGGAACGACACTTTGCTCGGCTCAGCGACATGTTTTTCTAAGCACCGAAGATATATCTTTCCGCGTCCCTGGACATCAATCTTGGTCAGTGATCGGAAAGTTGCCGTCGATGAGAAGGAGCTGATTGAAGTGGATTCCAAGGCACTGGCGTCTCAGGAGACCACTGGGGAGGGGGGAAGGCGGGGCGCAGGTGTCGAGGCGGGCAGGGACGATGGTTTGAGAGCCCCTGTCTTTGCACCTCAAAATCCACACCCACTTCCTTAATCCCCTGACTTTTGGAGACTTTGTGTCGAGCGAGACCTCGTTTGAACCACTGTGTCCGGTCTCCGCCGTCACATACGCAGAAGGGCCCAAACGGAATCTGGGTGGCAGGGCAGAGGTTATACAGGCGAAGCCATATTATCATTCTATTTAAAGGGTTAAATGGGGCACTCTCACATTAAAAAAAAAAAGGTTCTCAAAACATTTTATCCTTAGAAAAATGTATCATTATTTACTAACTTCTTGAAAAACAAAAAATATGCTCCTATTGTCTTTGGGTCTTTGTGGTTTTGTAATCTTATCCGGTCGTTTTTGTTCTTCCCCTTTAGCTCTTTGGTCAACGGTGGCAGCATCATTTGTTTTCGCAAACCAAGGGAAAGAGTGTGGGTTAACAATTTTGTTATCTTGTGTGCGAGAGTGTAATCGCAAAAGCGATTAGGTAAAGATCCCCAGTGTTCGGTTACTATGAAGTACTTAGATTGCAAGCTCTTCGGGGCGGGGACTTCTTTCATAATGTTTTAATTTATGTCTTCATTATCTTACTTATACTGCTGTGAAACGCTGTGTACTACTGTGGCGGCGTTATACAAATAAAAATGTACTGTACATCCAAATAATGTTATTTAAAAATATGTATGCAGTGGTTTACAATCTCCCCCAGCACGGGGAAGACAGCCTTACAAAGAGTCTTTAGATCTGATGGCGTTTGCAATTTGGCAGCGAATTGGGAATAAGGACGGAGTTGACCGGCCAAATGTCCCCCATCTGCCATCAGTTTCTGTGTCTCCAACGTTAACTGAAGCGTTGTATTCCAGCCAACGTTACACACGGGGCAGAACAGGAGAGGCAGGGTAAATAATGATTTGACTTCCTTTGGCTTTAATGTCTGGAGCCTATTAATCTTACTTACATCATCTGAAAACGCCGGGGTGCTCATCTCCAGTCCTCAAGCCCTCTCCCCCCACCCACCCCCCCCCCCCCTTCAACAGGTCAGGTTTTTTATAATATCCCTGCTTCAGCACAGGTGGCTCAATCGGCCCCTGCTTCAGCACAGGTGGCTCAATCCACTGATTGATCCACCCGTGCTGAAGCAGGGATATCCTGAAAACCTGACCTGTTTGTGGGGGGGAGGAGGCTTGAGGACTAGGGTTGAGAGTCCTTGCATTACTGTATATTAATAGCCATTGTGAAACGTGAGGGTGAGCGCTTTCAGTTTAATTCCTATTTATGAGGTTAGTGTATGTCGCACCTTTTATTAAATGCACCGGTCCCCCTTGCTGCACAGCGACACTGGCAGCGACTGGGGTTAACCCTCAAAACGTCCAAACTGCAAGCACCCCTTCGGCAATGAACGGGTTAACACCGCCACGCTCCTTTAAACCAACAGAGAGAGAGGGCGGGGGGGAAAAAAGAAGCATTTTCTTTTTTTTGAGGCCGATGTTTATTTTTCCAGTTGCTTTAATTTGAGTAATTACTTCGCCTGCGTTCAAAAAAACAAAATAAATAAATATATATATATGTTTAAAAAAAAAAAAAAAAGGCCGTACATGACGGATCACCTTCATTTTCATTTCGAATCTGGCCCGAGATTGGGTATTATTTCCATGGCGCCAAAATAGCCGCCATTACTTCGTTAATTTCCTTTCATTTCGCCTGCATGGCAGTTAAAGAGACAGCGTCCTGTTTTGATGGCTGGCTTTGGCCTTGATTCAAATGTGTCACTCTTTAAATCTCTCCCCCCTCCCCCCTCCTCTCCCCCTCTCTCCTGCTTGTGCCGTGCGTATGTTGGAAATGCCGTTGGCATCACATCTCCGTGCAGCCAACTCGGCTAACAGGCCGCCTTGCGAGCAGTCTGCGTGTATATTGCCGCACAGCTAGGGTGCGGGTGGCGGATCCCTTGTGATCTCCACGTAACGAGTAGAGGTGGGCGAATGTGGATCCGCTAGCGGATCGACCGGTTCCTTTGGTCGGCGGATTTCGGCGTAAATCAATCTCATAAAGGGCCGATCCGCGGTTGGCGGATTTTTCAAAATGATTGTTACCAACGCGCTTGGTGGGTTCCGCCGCCCGAGGACGTCTTTGCCAAACCCGTTCCGCGGGTTCAGCAATCTGCGTCGGTGGGATCTCAGGATCGCTGAATGCGCGGATTGGATTCTATCTGTCCACGGGTTGTATCCCATGGCGGGACCTTTGATGAATCCGCGCCGAATGGTTTTTTTGGGGTAAGGGGGGTAGGAGAAGTGCATCTTGGAGGATTGAAGGTTTCTGGCAGGCTTGGCAGCTTTTAATCATTGTTTATCTTGGGAGTTTGTCAACCTTCAGTGTGTAGCAGGCGTCCAGTTTTACTTCTAATTTATTACCGGACAGAGTGTCCAAATACAGGACAGTCCGTTCAGCACTGGACACCCGGCAGCCCAGTTAACCTGCAAATAATGTACATTTGTAGTTGGATAAAGAGGGACTAACTTGATTGAGATCAGGCCAGGTAGTGGGCAGTACTATGGATGATGTTAGAGCCCACGGGGGTGTTAGACCATTGTGAATATTAAGCACAATTAGCTGTAGAGATGCCCGATCCCGATTCCTAACCAGTGGATTCCATGTTACTTTATTTTTGTAACTATTTTTGAACCCGGTTACTGTTGGCAGAAAAACATATCAGCTACAGTGCTCCCCTAATGAATACAGGTGACAATTCGACTTCTGTTACTAAAATAAGTATCTGGTTCCCAAGATGTGAATCTATAATTTGTATACAAATTTAAACTCTAATAGCAATAACAAATACGGTGCAGTGATACACAGATATATGTATATACATAGTCTGTGGTGTAAGTGCTAAGGATATCAACTACCATATATAAGTTTCTTGGTCGCCAGTGATTACAATGTGTAGCCAGCTCACAAAGAATATCTATATCTATATTATTGAAACCGTTGTATGTCCGTCTCTAGGGGCAATCTGATTGGTCTGTCACTCAGCCTCTGGCCAATCAGATTGCTCCGTGGTTCGCCCTCCTCTCATTGGCTTGCTTCTGTGGCCTCGACCGGCCCTCCTCCTCACACCGCCGCCCGGCCACTCTCTTCTTCTCCCTCTCCCTCCTGTTCTGTCTCCCGCTGAGTCCCCCTGCCCCCGGGTATCACCCCCACCGGGTGTCACTCCCCCCCCCCTCCCCCGGGTGTTACTCCCCCCCCACTGGCCCCTGTGTTGGTACCCCCTCCCTTTCCCCGGTGCCCCCGTCACCTGCGTGTTGCACGTGTGCTCAGAGCCGCCCAGCGGCCTGGCGGTGCACGCACGAGCGGCTGCTCACGCTCCTCGGGCGGCTCACTGTCCTCCCGACGCCGGCTCGCGCACGCTCCGGGGCGCCATGCGCTGCATGCGCCGCCCCCCACGCCCGGGACCGCGGCTGCTTCCGCTCATCGGGCGGCTCACCGTCCTCCCGACTCCGGGTCGCACGGCGGCCTGCGCTGCATGCTCTGCCCTCCACGCCCGGCACCGACCGGGCGGAGCGCCCGGATAGGAGAGACTCGCCTTCTGGACGGTGGGAGCTCGGAGAATGGACGGAGGGGACTGGTGTCCCCCGGTGGGGGGGCGAGGCTGCGGCATCCTCACTGCAGTAGTTGGTCCCCGACGACATGTGTCTCACAGTGTGTGTGTGTGTGTGTGTGTATCTGTGTGTCTGTCACTGTGTGTGTGTCTGTCACTGTGTGTGTCTGTGTGTCTGTGTGTTTTTGTCTGTCAGTGTGTGTGTGTGTGTGTGTGTGTGTGTGTGTGTGTGTGTGTGTGTGTGTGTGTGTGTGTGTGTGTGTGTCTGTGTCTGTGTCTGTGTCTGTGTCTGTGTGTCTGTCACTGTGTGTGTCTGTCTGTCACTGTGTGTGTGTCTCTCACTGTGTGTGTGTGTCTGTCACTGTGTGTGTGTGTGTGTGTGTGTGTGTGTGTCTCTCACTGTGTGTGTGTCTCTCACTGTGTGTGTGTGTGTGTGTGTGTGTGTGTGTGTGTGTGTGTGTGTGTGTGTGTGTGTGTGTGTGTGTGTGTGTGTGTCTGTCACAGTGTGTGTGTGTGTGTGTGTGTGTGTGTGTGTGTGTGTGTGTGTGTGTGTGTGTGTGTGTGTGTGTGTGTGTGTGTGTGTGTGTGTGTGTGTCACTGTGTGTGTGTGTGTGTGTGTGTGTCTGTGTGTCTGTCACTGTGTGTCTGTGTGTCTGTCGCTGTGTGTGTGTGTGTGTGTGTGTGTCTGTCTGTCTGTCACTGTGTGTGTGTCTCTCTCGCTGTGTGTGTGTCTCTCGCTGTGTGTGTGTCTCTCGCTGTGTGTGTGTGTGTGTGTGTCTCTCACTGTGTGTGTGTGTGTGTGTCTCTCACTGTGTGTGTGTGTCTCACTGTGTG
>NW_027455077.1:15000-46498 GCF_040206685.1 Ascaphus truei
TCACTGTGTGCGTGTGCGCGTCTCACTGTGTGCGTGTGCGCGCGTCTCACTGTGTGCGTGTGCGCATCTCACTGTGTGCGTGTGCGCGTCTCACTGTGTGCATGTGCGCGTCTCACATTGTGCGTGTGCGCGCGTCTCACTGTGTGCGTGTGCGCGCGTCTCACCGTGTGCGTGTGCGCGTGTCTCACCGTGTGCGTGTGCGCGTGTCTCACCGTGTGCGTGTGTCTCACTGTGTGCGTGTGCCTCACTGTGTGCGTGTGCCTCACTGTGTGCGTGTGTCTCACTGTGTGCGTGTGCGTGTGTCTCATTGTGTGCGTGTGCGTGTGTCTCACTGTGTGCGTGTGCGTGTGTCTCACTGTGTGCGTGTGGTGTGCATGTCTCACTGTGTGTGTGTCTCACTGTGTGTGTGCGTGTGTCTCACTGTTTGTGTGCGTGTGTCTCACTGTGTGTGTGTGTGTGCACGTGTCTCACTGTGTGTGTGTGCGCGTGTCTCACTGTGTGTGTGCGCGTGTCTCACTGTGTGTGTGTGCGCGTGTCTCACTGTGTGTGTGTGTGTCTCGCTGTGTGTGTGTCTCACTGTGTGCTGCGCAGGGGGGGGGGGACAGAGCTGCTCGGGGGGGGGGGAACGGCGACCGGAGCGGCGCAGGGGGGGGGGACACGGCCGGAGATATGTAGGGGGACACACTCCCGGCGCTGCGCAGGGGGGGGAGAACTGGAGCTGCGCAGGGGGGGGAGAACTGGAGCTGCGCAGGGGGGGAGGAGGAGAGGGACGTGGAGGGAGCAGGAGGTTTTGGTCCCGGGCAGCGCCGGGTCTCTTAGCTAGTATAATATATATATTGGTCCGGTTTTTATATATTGCTTTAAACGGGGTCACTTAAAGTCACCGGCAGAATAAATGCCACTGTTTAAATTCCCCAAAACTCTCTCCCTGGTCGTACCTCTCCACATGTCTCTTACAGGGACGGTTGAAGCATCCAGATTTACCGATATCCGATGGACAAAACACCTGACTGCGCGACCTCTGTGATAGACGTTCTTCCAGGTAGGTATGAGAAAGACGTTCTTCCAGGTAGGTATGAGAAAGACGTTCTTCCAGGTAGGTATGAGAAAGTGGTATCTTGGCCACGCGTTGGGAGTTTTTTTCATTGGACCTTCTAGTGAGTCTAACAGCATCTCCACACACCAGAGATGTTCCTCCAGGGAGGTATGAGGAAGTGATATCTTTGCCACGAAACGCGTTGGGAGTTTTTTTTCATTGGACCTTCTAGTGAGTCTAGACGCCGCCTATGCGCTCACGTGTGTCCGCCTCGCGGAGGCTAACGGACAAGCTGGTCCCATTCTCCCAACGTTGCTGCCTGAAAGATGCGACTTCCTCACATCTACCTGGAGGAACATCTATCGCCGTGGCCATGCAGTCAGGTGCTAAGCCAATTGAATATCGGGAAATCTGGACGCTTTGATGGACCCACAAAAGTATTAAACATACAGGTGTCACAGCTTCCCCTACGTCCTGCAGTGGAACCCGGCGTGGTCACATATCTGCTAAGCAGAGGGTCTCCGAAGCTTCAGCTCTAGATACCCCTTGCTTCCCGAAATACTTACTTCCGCAGGGGGCGCCAGTATCTCGGTGCTGTTTAAATCTCCTGGTCGCGTGGGCCAATAGGAAGCTACAAGAGATGATGTCAAGGCTTCCTATTGGCTTGCAGGGTGCAGGAGATTTGAAAAGCGGCAGTTACATGAACCCTGCTAGCCAAGCGGAGTGGCTGCCGGCGCCCCCTACGGAGGTAATGGGACGTCACAACGTTCCGTAGCATCGCATCGTCACAGCACTTGACGCCACGTGACGTCGTGATGTGACACAGCGTCCCGTTGTCATGGAAACGTGGCATCATTTGACGCCATGCACAGACATTTTCACGGTAGTTGCAGGGGGAGATGCAGGCGAATGCCGGGAGAAGCTGCACCACCTCGCCGCCGGTACGACTCGCAAGTGGGTAAAGTGAGTGGGTGAAAGAGGGAGGGGGTTACATTTTTTGGGGGGGGGGGGGAGGGGGGGGTGGCAATGCCATTTTTCGGGCGAGTGCCGTTTTTTTATAATTTGTCATGCCCTATATAGATAGATAGATAGATACACAGATAGATAGATACACAGACAGACGGACGGACGGACGGACGGACGGACGGACGGACGGACGGACGGACAGACAGACAGACAGACAGACACAGATAGATACAGATAGATACAGATAGACACAGATAGACACAGATAGACACAGATAGATACAGATAGATACAGATAGATACAGATAGATACAGATAGACAGATACAGATAGACAGATACAGATAGATAGATACAGATAGATAGATACAGATAGATAGATACAGATAGATAGATACAGATAGATAGATAGATAGATAGATAGATAGATAGATAGATAGATAGATAGATAGATAGATCCATATCAAAGGAGGGGAGTTCTCAACGATAATTTACCTTTTCGCTGCAATACATTACTTTGAAATAGTTAATGTACCAGGAGGACACAGAAATAGATGGTATCTGGCATGCCCACTTTCCCCCCTGTGTTGGTTGGCATTGCGTGTGACGGATATCTCCCGGGCATCTCACAAGGAAGCAGGTCCCTATTACTGCATCTCTACACATCGACTGGAGAGAACACACACAGCTGGCAGAGCCGCCTAACCCCCTGGTATCGTACGTCTGAGGGGCCAATGAACTCCAGTTGGTCACGCCACATCTTTTCGACGGGCCTGAAACCACGAACAGACGTCCGACGGGTGTGGGTGTCGGACTTTACTGCCCGAGTCCCCCGACTTCTGCATGTTCTTATTAATCCAACCTCTCTTAATCAAAACAGACCTCACCGTACAGGTCAAGTAACGCGGGCTCCCGGAAGCGATGTATACATGAGGGGAGAAGTGAGGCTGATCCCGGAGTAGATTCTCTTGGGATATTTGGGGCTATTCTCAGCGGTCACCTGGATATTTTGATTAATACCCATTCGAGCTAAAAAAAAACGGGTCTCTATTTCTGCTCGAGTTTGTTCATCCAGATTTTCTCATTTGATGCAATAACCGGGTGGGTTGATCCACGGCAGAAGCTGGTGGAGTTTTCGACACGGAGAGAAGGGGGAGAAGTAGACAGACAGAGGGGCAGGGTGTGACGCAGTGCTAGCCAACTCCAGTCCTCCAGGGCCACCAACGGGTCAGGTTTTCGGGATATCCCTGCTTCAGCATAGGTTGCTCAATCAGTCCCTGCCCTTGCGCAGGTGACTCAATTCGTCCCTGCTTCGGCACAAATGGCTCAATCTGTCCCTGCATCAGCACAGGTGGCTCAATCAGTGCTCAGTCTTCGAAGACTGAGCCTATGATTCAACCACCTGTGCTGAAGCAGGGATATCCTGAAAGCCTGGCCCTGGAGGACTGGGGGGCGGGAGATTTGTCTGGGGGGCGCGGGCGGTTGCAGAGGTCCCGCGCTCTTCCCCCAGGCATTTTAATTAAATGCCGGGGGAGCGCGTGAGGCTTATGCAATAAAACTTACCGGCATTCAGACGCTGTGACGCATCTCCATGGCAACGTGGCGTCAAATGGAGCAGGCAGACAGGGGGCGGGGGGCGCAGCAGGAAATGTTTGCGCTCCCCTGGGGTAGACGTTAGTTTTAGGTTAGGGGTTAAATTTTAGGGATTTTTGGGTAAGGGGTTAAGGTTTTTAGGGTAGCATTAGGATTATGGGGTTTTAGGGTAAGGGCTAAGGTTAGCGGCAAAGCGACCGCTAGCTGAGGATCCCTGTCGAGGTCACTTGCTTCAAAACGCCGGTACAGGTTTGCTCGCGGTGAAACGGCCCCAAACAAATCTCCTTCACCGAAGCAAACCCATTATTTTCAAATAGAAATGAACAGAATAAAAAAAAAACTAAATAAAGACACATTTCTGATAGAAATATTGTTTAGACTAGGGGTGGGCAACGGCCGTCCTCAAGGGCCACCAACACGTCCGGTTTTCAGGATATCCCTGCTTCAGCACAGGTGGCTCAATCAGTGGCTCAGTTTGGAGACTGAGCCACTGATTGAGCCACCTGTGCTGAAGCTGATTGAGCCTCCTGTGCTGAAGCTGGGACTGATTGTGCCACCTGTGCTGAAGCAGGGATATCCTGCAAACCTGACCTGTTGTTGGCCCTTGAGGACTGGAGTTGCCCCCCCCTGGATTTAGAGCCATCAAAAGTTTATTGAAATATGTACACCGCATTGCACGGCCGTACCTGTATTGCACCTCGCGAGTTGTATTTCAGTTGCCGGCTGGTTTGCCCTTTTCCAAAAACAGTCCACGGAATGATACTGACTTTGCGTATTAACTCTCAAAGCTGCAGCGTATGTCTGGAGTGGGTACGACCGAGTGTTCCCCAGACGCATTTCTGAGCCTGGCTGTGTAAATGTACTTTCGTCAGCCCCGGCAAATATGTTTCTTGGCTTGCGCTGATAATATTAAGATGTAACTCAGGGACTCCAGTTCCCTAACCTCCCGTAGTGCCTCCCACACACCTCTGCTGGCTTTATACCGCTGAGTTAATGTATATGTGTGACTCATTTACCGGATTCTTAGCCTTGTAATGCCAGGGAGGCCGGCATCTTACCGCGCTGCCCTGTACGCAACGGAGTTAACCTCTTAATTATTGATAGGGTCCGGTATTGAACCGGACTGTCCTGTATTTGGAAACTCTGTCCAGTAAAATATTAGAGGTAATACTGGTCGTGCATGTGTATACTGGTATTACCTCTCTGGGCGTGTATGTGTATACTGGTATTACCTCTCTGGGTGTGTATGTGTATCCCGGTATTACCTCTCTGGGCGTGTATTTGTATACCGGTATTACCTCTCTGGGCGTGTATGTGTATACCGGTATTATCTCTCTGGGCGTGTATGTGTATACCGGTATTACCTCTCTGGGCGTGTATGTGTATACCGGTATTACCTCTCTGGGCGTGTATGTGTATACCGGTATTACCTCTCTGGGCGTGTATGTGTATACCGGTATTACCTCTCTGGGCGTGTATGTGTATACCGGTATTACCTCTCTGGGCGTGTATGTGTATACCGGTATTACCTCTCTGGGCGTGTATGTGTATACCGGTATTACCTCTCTGGGCGTGTATGTGTATACCGGTATTACCTCTCTGGGCGTGTATGTGTATACCGGTATTACCTCTCTGGGTGTGTATGTGTATACCGGTATTACCTCTCTGGGCGTGTATGTGTATACCGGTATTACCTCTCTGGACGTGTATGTGTATACCGGTACTACCTCTCTGGGCGTGTATGTGTATACCGGTATTACCTCTCTGGGCGTGTATGTGTATACCGGTACTACCTCTCTGGGCGTGTATGTGTATACCGGTATTACCTCTCTGGACGTGTATGTGTATACCGGTACTACCTCTCTGGGCGTGTATGTGTATACCGGTATTACCTCTCTGGGCGTGTACGTGTATACCGGTATTACCTCTCTGGGCGTGTATGTGTATACCGGTATTACCTCTCTGGGCGTGTATGTGTATACCAGTATTACGTCTCTGGGCGTGTATGTATATACCGGTATTACCTATCTGGGCGTGTATTGTATACCGGTATTACGTCTCTGGCGTGTATGTGTATACCGATATTACCTCTATGGGCATGTATTGTATACCGGTATTACGTGTCTGGCGTTTATGTGGATACCGGTATTACCCCTCTGGGAATGTATGTGTCCGGTATTACCTCTCTGGACATAGTGACCGGACGGGCTTGGGGGGGCCTCGAGATTTCGACGAGCAGGGAGAGAGCAGGGCTGCTACTAAGGGGCTGGGCAGCTTCCTCCATCCTGATTGGCTACTGCTGGGTAATGCAGCCAATCAGGAAGAGCTGTCAGAAGCCTGGGGGTGTGGCCAAGGAGAGGAGGAAACAGCATGGAGTGGTGAGAGGTGCGTTTGTCTCGAGCGCGTCACACTTTTCACCATTGTGTCCAGTATTTTTGGAGAAGCCGTCTGGCACCCCTAATTGCTGAAGGGGCCGTTGCAGAAGTTAAGAATGTAATATGGTTTTATATCGCTCTCCCACGTGAAAAACTGGTGCAATGAAACCGCAGAATATATATATATATATAAATAATACATTTAGGGCTATTCTTTGCCCCCAATTAAGCAACTGGACAACATGGATAAACACCATGCTTTTTATAACTAGCAAAACACGAAACATGGGAAATAAGAATTCTTCATCCATTTCGGAGCATCGATTGTTGAATTGCAACTGAAAGATAATAAAATTATCTTTAAAATTAATTTAACAGGCAAACGAAAACAGCGCAATTGAGGCAGGTGGGACAGCTATCGCCACAGATATGTTATGGTTCTGAGTAACAGTACTGCCCCAAACTATTACTATTCCATCTGTGGAAGCAGGCGAGAAATTAGAGCCAGGACCTCCAACCCCTGTAGTTCTCCAAAGTGGCCGGATCAGGGAAGATTGAGGAGTGGATGGGTCAGAAGCTTGTTGTAATGTCATTTTAGATACGTGAAAACGTTGTGCCGGCCGTTATCACATCTGAGCCCGATTTACTTACGTTACCCTCAATTACCAGTGTTTCAGTGCGAAAAACGGCACTTGATGCTACAGGTATGAGATGACCAGGGACAGAATGCCTAGCGGGCCCCCCGTGAAAGGCCTGGGTGGACCCGGATCGGGCGGTCAGTCCGAGAGTCCTGCATTAAAGCAGGGGTGCTCACTCCAGTCCTCAAGCCCCCCCCCCCCCCCCCAACAGGTCAGGTTTTCAGGATTACCAGCTTCAGCACAGGTGGGTCAATCAGTCCCTGCTTCAGCACAGGTGGCTCAATCAGTTCCTGCTTCAGCACAGGTGGCTCAATCTGTCCCTGCTTCAGCACAGGTGGCTCAATCTGTCCCTGCTTCAGCACAGGTGGCTCAATCAGTCCCTGTTCAGCACGGGTGGCTCATCCAGAGGCTCCAGGCTTTGAAGGAGCCCGATTGAGCCACCTGTGCTGAAACTGGGATAACCTGAAACCCTGACCTGTTGGGGGGGGGGGCTTGAGGACTCGAGTCGAGACTCTGCCCCTCTCCCCCCACCCCCTGCATTAGAGGGGAATATTGCCCAAATGGGCAAACCCACAAGTAACTGAAATGCAACTGGAAAGGTGCAATAAGGGCCCAGCCATACAATGCCAGAAGTGTTGTACGTCTCTCAGTAAATCCCTTTCATGGCTCTAAAACCAGAGGTGGGCATCTCCAGTCCTCAAGGGCCAACAACAGGTCAGGTTTTCAAGATATCTCTGCTTCAGCACAGGTGGCTCAGTCAGTCCCAGCTTCAGCACAGGTGGCTCAGTCAGTGGCTCAGTCCTCGACCGAGCCACTGATGGAGTTACCTGTGCTGAAGCTGGGATATCCTGAAAACCTGACCTGTTGGTAGAGGGAGGGGCTTGAGTACTGGAGTTGAGACCCCCACCCCCCCTGCATTAGAGGGTAACACTGCCCCCACCCAATCGTTGAAAGTTGCACGCTCTCCCGACGTACGTTACAGATTGGCGCTGGGCGGAATGGTTCCGGCAGTGTTCTTGTTTTGTCTCTTTACCGATCAGTAACCGGGATTTTATTAGTAGGCAGCAAAACGATTGCATTTTTAGGGCAGGAAATCGGCAGCCATTTTTAAACAACCCAACCAACAAAATACAAGCAACAGACTGTTTGGAATACTAGTGTTTTAAAAAATGAATACACAGATTTAAGCAGCAGCCCGTGCTGAGTGGCAATTTATTTGTGTTCTTTTTTGTAACTTAATTTTAGATACCTCTTCTTTGCAATGCGGTTTTTGTCTATCAAATTTCCATTCAAGAAAAAGAAGCATTCCAAATATTAAGTGTCCAGATGTCAAAATGCAGCTCTCAACAGAGCCCAGCGCAGTCTAAGGCTGCGTCCATAGATGGACAAGCAGCGCTGAGGCGTGCGGGCGCTCAGCGCTGAGCCCCTGCATCCTCAATGAGGATGCCTTGAGAGGGGGCTCACGCGAGCGTCCGCGGGCATGCTCAGGCTTTGGAGTTTTCAGCCGAGCGCCAAGCTGTTTTTCAGCGCGCTGTCGGCTGAAAACATCCAATCAGCCTTCAGCAGCGTCAACGTCACGGCGCCGTGACGTTGACGTCAGTGCGTCGCGGGCGATTGGCCCAGCGACGTCACTGCCCCGACTCCAACCACCTCCCCCCCGGCTCCCTTCGCGCACGCTGGCTCGCCTGCAAGTCCGTGCAATCGCGCTGACTGAAGCAGGCGAGCCTCAGCGTTAGCGCGCCTCCGCTCTCCCCACCCCTCTATGGCCCGGGCCTTAACGTTACCGTGGTAACCTCAGAAGCTAGCGATGTATACAATCATGTTTTAAACAATGTTTAAAAAGTTCTTTTTTTTTTTTAAGTGCAGCACATGCTCAGGAGGCAAGATATGAACTATTGTAGGAGTTAAACGCCTAGGGGGGTCTCCAGACTTGAACCGCCTTCATTTCAGCTGCGGGGACTCCCTTACTTCCCCGAGATTCTTACCTTCCCAAGGTTGCCGCCCCGTTAGCTTCCCAGTCGGGTAAACAAAATGGAGGTATAAATCTCCAGCAGCGCGGAAAGCTGGTTGAAATGCTGCTGTAAACTTTTCGGATTTGGGGAGATTGCCGCTTTTATGGCGACATCAGGTTCATTCAAAATGC
Source organism: Ascaphus truei (assembly GCF_040206685.1). NCBI lineage: Eukaryota > Metazoa > Chordata > Amphibia > Anura > Ascaphidae > Ascaphus > Ascaphus truei. The sequence goes on from NW_027455077.1 coordinate 23,750, forward strand.
AGTGACAAAAATAATATATATATTTTTTTCCCCCCACAGGATTGAAGCAGGCGGTCTCTGGAGCTGAACCCCGTTAATTTAAGCTCCGGGGTCCCCCTGCTTCCCGAGATACTTACCTCCGTAGGGGGCGCCGGTAGCAGCTCCGGCTGAGCTTTAAAGTTTAAAGCCCCCGCGTCACGCGGGCCAATAGGAAGCCGCACCGGATGACATCACGGCTTCCCATTGGCCGGCAGGAAGCCGGAGCTTCGTAAAGCGACTGTAATGTGAACCCTGCAAGCCTACCGGCGCCCCCTACAGAGCTAAGTGTCTTCGAAAGCAGGGGGTCCCCAGAGCTGAAATAAATGGGGTTCAGCTCTCCCCTGCTTCAATACTTTAAAAAAAACATTAAAAACTTTGCAAATAAAATCGCTTTGATGAATTCATATTAACAGGTCTATTTAATAAGGTCTTCTATGGATAGCAATGAGATTATTTAGCATTCTTTGATAACCAGTGCTATATACTGTAATTAGTTTGCTCCAGTTTCGCGCGTTACTCAGCCCTCCCCCCCCCCCACCCGGTGTTACAATTCCGCCGCCAAGCTTTGCGCGGCTGTTGACGTTAATATTATTTAATGTCCATAAAACTTGTATATATGAAGTTGGAGCAGCAATAAGAGACACGGCCAGACTTATAACAAGTGAAGCGAGAACAAGAACAGTTTGATGAGGCAGTGAGTTTTACCCGAGGAAACTGCTCTCGTGTTGGACAACCCGCTCTGAATGTAATTCCCGAGTGATGAAACACTGTGTATTTATCAAGCAGGCCGGGGCTGAAGACAGGTCTCTGTTTGACGGATGCCCGGTGATGAATGAATTGTTTTATTTGAGTAAAAGAGCTGTCAGAAACAATGGCCGTACAGTACAATTTCTTCCAGTCCCCGAAGGGCAGGAAAGCACAGAAGCCAAAATAAAGTTGTATATTTCTTTTTTGGGTTAAGTCTAGTTAAACATAGGGGGAAGTTCAAAAAAAAAAAAGCAGCATGGCGAATGCAGATGGTCTGAAATCCTTCTATGCTACCCCAAAAGTGCTGTTTTTAATCGGATTTGTGGCTAATTTCCTTTTCCGCTAGCCTCTGACATGGGTGTCTCAAGGCTGAGAGGCAGCATCAACTCTGCGTAACCCAAACGACTGTATTTTTCTGTTTGGTGCATCTAAATATGTTTTAAAACATGATTAGTTATGAATATTTTGCACGTAAGCCTCATGAATTACAAAGTAATTTAATTTGTGTGTCTGTTTAACTCCTGTGCTATTAGTTATACTATAGATATGTCGTGTGTGTGTGTCTCTGTATGTGTGTGTGTCTCTCTGTGTGTGTGTGTCTGTCTCTGTATGTGTGTGTGTCTCTGTATGTGTGTCTCTCTGTATGTGTGTGTCTCTGTATGTGTGTGTCTCTCTCTGTATGTGTGTGTCTGTGTCTCTGTATGTGTGTCTCTCTCTGTATGTGTGTCTCTCTGTATGTGTGTGTCTCTCTGTATGTGTGTGTCTCTCTGTATGTGTGTGTCTCTCTCTGTATGTGTGTGTGTGTCTCTCTGTATGTGTGTGTCTCTCTCTGTATGTGTGTGTCTGTGTCTCTGTATGTGTGTGTCTCTCTGTATGTGTGTGTCTCTCTGTATGTGTGCCTGTGTGTGTCTCTAGCCGCTTATGTGCACGCGCCGTTCTTCACTGCATTATGTCACTTCCTTTTATTCCTGTGTCTGCGCATGCGCAACCAACAGCAGCCCATTACGTCACTTCCGTGACAGATTTCCATCCCCATGCAGATTTTACCCATCACAATTCTGTAGGTGCCACCAGAGAAGTTTCACTCCAATTAGCTGAGGCGTCCAAGCATGGAGCCGTCCAATTCAGCCTTTCAAATCTTCATCAAACCAATGTAACCCACGTAACCTGGACAGGCTCAACCTGCTGCCCCCTCTAGAACCAGCTGTCCTTGGGGGTCTACAGTATGTGCTGCTGACTCTGCCAGGGACTGCTGTTGACCAGGAGAATATTCTTAGCATTAAGAGGCTTATAGCGTCCAAATTGATTGGTCACTCAACTACTGTAATTCTCCATCTGATTGTTCCACCACCTTCCAGCTGTTGCAACAACCGTCCAGCTGTTCCAACAACCTTCCAGATGTTCCATCCTACGCTATTTGTTTTCCACCTGTGAATTACAGGTCGGCAGGGGTTCCACTTCAATAACGCTGTAATTGTGAAGACATATCATCTTCCTAGCCACCATCATTCTCGTTTGGCCATATATTTATTAAAAAAAGAATGAAATACTCTCAGAGCAGTTACACTCATTCTGTTTTTAATGTTAGAGAGTGTATTATGTATGGTATAGAAAGTAACAATAGTATTAATGTACGCATGATCAGCTGGGATTTCAGAGAGAGCGAGAAGGATGTTTAAGGTGTTGGTGGTTCGTTATGAGTTTGACTGAACCGATGCAAGCGTACATTGGTGTTAATCCACCTTCTAAGTGTTAGGGTGTTCCACTCCACTACTTAGAACCATTCCAACAGCAGACTCCGATTGACTGCAGAGGCTCCTGGGATATGGGAGTGGTTCTGATCCAGTCTCTCCGTGTTCTATCTTACTCATCGCCTTCATGATGAATGTCGGGTGCCACAACCAAAATATGAGAGCAATGTGTGCGTGAAACCAGTCTCCCCAGAGTGTTCTGGTTATCTGACGGTGGTTGGTTTTTTGACGCTGTGGTTAATGAAGTCACATTAATCTCCTTGCCAATAGCCGTCTGATCATGCACCATCGGGGATAGCACGTCTGTTAACCATGCCCATGGAAACTACTGCGTGTAGTTCCTGACTCTGCCTGTCCCCTCCTGCCTCTGATGGAGAATGTACAGGGCGAGTTCTAGGGTATCTGAGGACAATACCTACATGGACGCAACGCATTTTGCTTGTCGCGTACCGAGCTGTGATCAAATCTATGGGAAATAATGTATCACGAGTCAGCTGGAGCGCAGACGTACTCAGGAGACCGCTTACGTCAGGACTGCGTTTTTTCTAAGAGCGAGCAAACGAGATAACTGCTAATAATCGTAAAAATCCTAAAAAAAAAAAAAAGTCTTGTTCGTTCTAATTAAGCCTATATTGCATTTACCGTTTCGAACCTGATTCTGCGTGCTCAGTTGCATGTCATTTCCCAGAATCCCTGGCTGCAGCGGACGCTCAGAGATAATGGGGAAAGGCAGGGTTGCAGAGCTGTCTGAGGTATGTGAATGTGCTAGCGTACTGTAGTTTGTAAGCTCTTCTGAGCAGGGCCTTCCTTTTCCTAATATTACTTTAATGGCTCAAGCCCTTATTCCCATTGTGTTATATTAATATGTCACGTACAGGCATACCCCGCATTAACGTACGCAATGGGACCGGAGCATGTATGTAAAGTGAAAATGTACTTAAAGTGAAGCACTACCCTTTTCCCACTTATCGATGCATGTACTGTACCGCAATCATCATATACGTGCAGAACTGATGTAAATAACGCATGTGTAACAGGCTCTATAGTCTCCCCGCTTGCGCACAGCTTCGGTACAGGTAGGGAGCCGGTATTTCTGTTCAGGACGTGCTGACAGGCGCATGCGTGAGCTGCCGTTTGCCTATTGAGCGAGATGTACTTACTCGCGAGTGTACTTAAAGTGAGTGTCCTTAAACCGGGGTATGCCTGTATACACGTGTAAAGCGCCGTGTACCAGGATGGCGCGATATAAATAAAGATATACACACATACACGGGGTCTTTTTATTTGCTGTAACTTGACCCGATAATCCAGCGAAATCAAAGATTCAGATTGATGTTTTAACCTCCTGACAATACCCCGTTAGAAATGTATCCTGTGATCTTCTATACAAACCGAAGTGTTACATTAAATGACTGAAGGTCGTCACAACGTATCACCCGGGGCTGCCATGCACTGAGATTCGTGGAGAAACCCCGTCTCATGGAACAGGAGGAGCCCGTCCTCCTGTCCTGTGTGCAAAACGCTGGTGGTGGAGAGGAAGAAAGAAGAGGGCCCAAGCTGAACAACAGCTAGACTCCAATAATGTGATGCTCATAAACGGAATCACGCAATAAAGATGGCTGCCTCCTGACCGCAGGGAAGCCCGTAGCCTGTTTTACCAGTGCAGTAGCGATGCAGCCACGAGTATCCGAACACTTGCCTTTGAAAATCTGGGGCAATCTCCGAGTAATGATGCAACATTTCTGTGACATTTCTGCAGACAGACTAATGGCCCATTGGATTAACCCAGCGGGGGTCCCTCGCAGTCTCATTCAGTTTCAATGGGACTGCCAGGGACCCCCGCTGTTTTAATCCGATGGGCCATTAGTCTGTCTGCAGAAATGTCACAGAAATGTTGCAGCTTTACTGGGGCATTGCCCCAGATTTTCTAAGGCAAGTGTTCGGATACTCGTGGCTGCATCTGTATTTTACAAAGCCAACAAGTGGTTAAAGCAGCAACCCCCAACTTCCCATTTTGGGGTCCCTGGAGCTGAACTGAATTCATTTCAGGTCGTGGGCCCCCCTGGCTCCAGAGACACTTACTGGTAAAAGTAACACCGGTAATCCGTGGTATTTAAATCTGCCCGCATCATACACGCCAATAGGACGATTCAACTGATGATGTGGCAGCTTCCTATTGGATCGCATGACACGGGAGATTTAAACCTCCATTTTGTTTCCCCTGGAGGGGACTGTAAACGTGCTTGTTCTAGGGTAGGGGTGCTCAACTCCAGTCCCCAAGCCCGCCCCAACAGGTCAGGTTTTCAAGATATCCCAGCTTCAGCACAGGTAGCTCAATCAGAGGCTCAGTCAAAGACTGAGTCACCTGTGCTGAAGTAGGGACTGATTGAGCCACCTGTGCTGAAGCAGGGACTGATTGAGCCACCTTTGCTGAAGCAGGTACTGATTGAGCCACCTGTGCTGAAGCAGGGATATCCTGATAACCTGACCTGTTGGGGGGAGGGAGGGGGGCTTGAGGACTGGAGTAGGGCACCCCTGTTCAAGGGGATCCCCAGAGCTTCTGCCAGCTTTGGGGAACCACTGGTCCCCATCCATGTAAATAAAAAGAGGCAGGGAGGGGGGTTTACAAAAAAATTTGACGGGATTGCTGCTTTAATATGAGGGTGTAGGAATAGATATTTTAGATATATCTCCAATAATCAGTTGCTGACATTGCATTGCCTAGTTTGCATTTTTAATTGGCGACGTGAGTTTTAATGCGTTATTTTTCCAAAAGGCAGGGGATTTCTCAGCCGCTCCGTAAAGCTCACCTGGGGAAAAGTAAGTTGTACTGCCCCGCAAATTGTAGGTGGATGGAACATTCCAAGGGCATGTCAAAGTTTATTGGGGGCGTAAGTGTGCCAATGGCCTGAGCCAATCAGATTATTGCAGTTCCGAACAATTCCTAGTACAGGTCGTTCTCGTTATGCAACGTTTCACTTTACAACGAATGGCATATCCAATGCAAGGGCCGTTTTTCGACGCCGAATGCGTTATCCTACGCCTGGATGCGTTATCCGACGCTCACCGCCACTGATTAACATGGGACTCACTTTACAGCGGTTTCACTATCCAGCGCTACTTCCAGAACGGGTCCCGGTGGATAACCGAGGACCGCCTGAATAAAACCACACTAGTCTAGTGTCAAAAGGAGTGCTCTGATTGGACAAGATCACAGTTCTGGGTTAGAAGCATTTCTCAGGGGGTGTTGAGCTTCGAGACGGGAAAAACCTTTTGTGAACTTTTTTATCGTTTTTTTTTTAATTTGTACCAAATTCGATTTGTGACAAACCCGGTTGCGAAATATTTTAAAGGCTAAAAAGTTCTCAGAAATCACACATTTCCACCATCATTTTGCAGTTTTGTCAACCATTATAATGGCGTTTAACTCCCATCCGGAACCTGGAATAGTGCTGGTGGGGGGTGGGATGGGGGGAGGGGTTCTGGGTGAGAGTTAGCACAATTAAACGAAATAGACATGGCGAATTGAGGCTGTGACTACCGACTTTCTAAAAAAAAGGGACAATTGGCCATTTCGCAGGACGCGCCAACAACTCGGGGGAAAAAGTTTCACACATTTCTTGTTCAACGCTGAGAACCGCTACTATTTTGGTATGTCCCATCAAACTAGCAGCAGGCAAAGGGTTAACCCCCCCCCTCCCTCCCCTGCTTGGGTTTTTCTAACCACTAATGGTTTGCGGAGGGGAGGGAGTGGGCGACGATCCTGCATCCCCGTGCTGCGTAATGAAAATGACCATCTGATTTCAGTTAAGGACATGTGGGTGTCTGCAGTGAAAAAAATGAACCGTAGCATAGAAGGAGCTGACAGTTTCACCCTAACATCCCATACATCAAAAAATACCTCCCCAATTACTTACCCCCAGCCAGACTCCTCCGTAAACCCCCTTCTGATGCTGGCTCCTCCAGCACAGAATGGGTTAAAACGCGCCACACTCTTCCCTATAGAAGCAAATCCATCTTTAAAGCGCCACCCCTGAATTACAACACGTTGCACGTGTTACCGCGTCTCAATCATTACTCCGTGCTAAAGTCTGCGGATTCACTTTTTAAATATAAGCCGCCGACTCCGAACAGAACCAGGCACACGGCGTAGCCAGCATGTTGTAAGGCCCGGCACTCCAGCGCCCCGTGACCCGGTTGTGGCGTCGTAGGGTTTTTTTTGCTTGTTTTCTAGGCGGAATGGCGTTCTGCTCTCCTGGGGCGCGGTCACATGATCGCGGTGGCATACTGACACCGTAGCCGGTCCGGCATGCAAACGCTGAAAGCCGCGATCCGCCTAAATTGCCTCTGGAGCTAAACCCGCGCCATTTTTTTGGCCCTAGAGACCCACTACCGCCCCGATACCTACCAGTGTTACAACTTGGACATTTAAATGGTCGCAAAATAGGAATGCCACGGGACCGGCAAGATTTGGCGGCCATTTTGATTTCCCGGAAAGGGGAAACACAGCCAAATAAACTGGTATCTCAGGATCCAGTATGTACGTGAAGCTGAAAATAGACCCCCCCCCCTCCCATTAAAATTCAGTAAATAAACAGTTGGGTTTTGCTGCGTTAAATGATGCGTTAAATGCTTTAGAACTCGTCACCTGCACAGAACATGATATGATCAAATATTGTCGGGATAAACTCTTGGGAACTCTGCAGAGTTATTAAAAAAGCAGTTATTGCACTATTTGTCTTCATTATAAAAAAAATTTCAACACAGTGTTGAAGCAGGGGGTCTCTGGAGCTGGACCCCGTTAATTTCAGCTCCGGGGACCCCCTACTTCACAAGATACAGACCTCCAAAGAGGGCGCCGGTATCTCAGCAAAATGTAAAGCTCCCGTGTCACGCGCGGCCAATAGGAAGTCGCCCAGGATGATGTCACGGCTTCCTATTGGCCGGCAGGGTGCGTGGGCTTTGAAACTCCGCCATTACGTGATCCCTGCAAGCGGAGCGGCTACCGGCGCCCCTTTCGGAGGTCTGTATCTCTGGAAGCAGGGGGGCCACGGGGCTGAAATTAATGGGGTTCAGATCCGGAGACCCCCTGCTTCAACCCTATGTTAAAAAAAAACCTTTCCCGTCCCTAAACATCTGTGTCCAATGTAGGAGAGCGATGTGTTACATTATTGTACTTGTAAGGCCTAGAAACATAGGATCTGACCACAGATCAGACCCACTCAGCCCACCCGTGCCTGCCCACTCTCCCACCTGCTGTAAAACATCAAACCCCTATTAGATCTTGGGGTTGTCTTTCCCATTTAAGATTTAGCCTTTAGTCTTACAGCCTTGGGTATGCAAACAGTGGCAGATGTCCCGTTATGGCCGGACCTAGGGTGGCAAAATTTGGGGGGAGAAGCCGAAAATTCCATCCCCATATACAGAGGCCGCGCTCCCTGGCCTATCGGGCCTTCCTAGTTGACATAACAAAAGGCGCTGGCCTTTGAAGTAGGAGGACCTCTTTCAAACTCCAGTGCCAAATCCACGCGACAAGTTTCCCTTTGCCACAGGCACAAACATTTTCGATTTCTCATGTCCGGCATTGTGTCTGTACAGTATTGTGACTTTGTACAGCACGAGTGCCGGGTATACTGCAAGCTGCAGCACATGCGCAAATAATGAATACATACCCTGCCCCATTGTAAACGAGACAGATATCCCCAAATATCTTTCCTGGTAAAACGCTTTGGGGACTTTAAAAGGAAAAAAAATGCATTATGTTTTTATAAAAAAAGTCCCCAAAGCGTTGGCATATATATTAAATATTCCCATTGCTGTCCTTTTGTACAGCGCTGTGCTCATTGTCGGCGCGGTGCAGACATCCATAACTCGAATTGCAGCCCAATTCATATGCATAGATTTTCATTCCCGTGAGGTTTTCCGCCTGCGTGCCTGCGCTGCGATGGGACACCCTTAACACCGCCTGGTAAGACGTACCATGCGTTTCGTGTTTGCCTTTGCTCGAGGTGCTAATCCGAGAAGATACATCTGAAACGTTCCTTTGCTACCAGAGGTCTCCTAATGACGCTATAATTAAGCCCAGCTCCGCGGAATCACTAGGGTTTTTTTTTCCCCCCGACCTTATTAACTGGCCTACTAGACATTACTTTCTGCTTAGCTTTGAGAAAGCAGAGTGGGCTCGCTGGAAAGTAAAGAAGCCTTGTTTTTTCTACGGTTAGTGCTGAGGAGGAGAATTTGGGAACATCTGTGCAGTGGTGCAGTGTTATGATAATCCTTAGAGGCTTCCAGTGATTAACAGAACGTAGAAGTAAAAGAAAAAACTAAAAACTAGTGCTCCCGCCGTATATTCTAGTTAAATAACGTTGGTGAGTAAAAGATAACATTACATCACGGGCCTACAACATCTGACTGACTCCGTTAGGTGTACTGAGAACGCCTTAGAACGAAAGCAAAGTAGCACTGGGAAGTTCTGGCCCCAAAAAGCGGGCGTTCCCACTTTTATTCGACTTTTTGGGGAGTCGGGTTGCGATAGTCGCGCAGTTTATTGATCTAATATATATAAAACTGAAAAGTGTTTGATTGTTAGTAGATGTGGGGATTCTCATTGGTCCCTCGGTCCGCCCGCCCCCATGGCCCGCCTCCCCCACGACTCTCATTGGCCAAGAGGTACGCTGACATAACGGACACACCTACCCCACTGTGACACACACACACACCCTGAGACTGTCACCTGAGACTGTCACCCCTGCGGAGTCAGCACCCTGTCTGCCGCTACCCCCTCAAATTTTGCGCCTTCACGGCTGCCCCACACTCCACGTTCCGCCCGTTCCCGTCAGCAATTTCACCCTCTCGCCGCTCCGCACACAAAATTTCCAACTTCACCTCATCATCACACTCAAAATGTCCGCCTTCCCGCCCGATAAACACTCCCTTCCCGCCCGCTACGCACGCAAAATCTCCGCATTACCCTGTCACCGCTTCAATCACACTCTCAAAATGGCCCGCCCGCTCAGCAGTAAAATTACTCACTCTCCGCTACCCTCGCGCCGCCACACCACCTCTCTCCTCCCTCCCCCCACCCCCCCCCCCCCCGCGGCACACCAAAAGCAGGCGCCGCGGGCACCGCTACCCTCGCGCCGCCGCACCACCTCTCAACTCCCCCCCAAACAAACAAACACCCTGGTTCATGGTGATAACCCACTCCAGAAGTGCCTTATTGACTATTACATACAGAGAATGGTGTGGCATTCAAAAGTAGTAATACTGTGCATGAACGCAAGAGAACAACAGTCAGTTTAAACACGGTAGCAAAGCTTTTTAACACCGCTTATAATAAAAATACATTCCCTTCGCTTACAAAAAAAAGATGTTGAAGTTCGTGTTTGGCAGATAAAAAAAAAACGTTGAGTTACTCGGTACCACTGATTGCAGGAAAAGAGAACTGATATCCTGAAATTTACCATCGGCGGCCATCACTTTCCTAGCCAGCTCCGAGATACAATTAAAGGTTCAACTCTACTTCGCAAAACATATGTGTTGTTATCAGCCAACTGTGCACGGACACTTAAGTAATTTTATTTTGATATAGAAATACCTACGTGCCTATTCTTTATTTATTTTGTGGGATAGAACAAGATGGCTGCCCTTTTCCTTGCAGGAAATAATGGTGTTTTTTTTCCATCGGGTTTATAACAACATCTGAGCAGAAATGGCAAATTGCTGGAGTACGTTGGACCTTGAAACAGAATGAAATCGGCTTTGTTGCTCACCCCGGGTACAATGTATTCTGTATAAACTGTTACTGTCTGCAGAGGAAGCGCCGCTGAGGTTTACAGTATGCGCAGCTGTCCACGGCGTTCCTATAAAACATTACCGTCTCTTAATGTGAAAGCCTGCGCGGGCGGGCCAGGGGGGCTGCATCCACTTTTTAAGCAATTCAGTGATTTTGCATGATTTAAAAAATAAATGACAATATATATATATATATGTATATTTAACCCCTACGCTGCCGGAGGCACCGCATAGCAATGTAACAAATATACGTGTACTCATTTCAGTGACATGTTTAAGGGTCCCATCTGGGTAACTTCTATTTACTCAAATCTGACACCTATAAATACAGTATATATCATCTATTAATTAAAGGGAGACCTGGGAGGGTGTGTGATTTCCTCTGGCTGCTCACTTGTGTGTGATGTCACTGTGATGTCACAGTGTGAGGTCACTGTGTGATGTCACTGTGTGATCAGCAAGTGCTTGTACAGTCAACCCCCCCCCCCCCCCCACCCTCACCTCACCCTTATCTTTATTGGGTCTCTGATAAGAACAGGGGGAAAGGGTGGGGAGGATTAAGGGGAAAGAAAACACATTTAGAGGCCGAGAATAAATTCACCTGTGAGATTGCCCTTTTACATGTGGGATTTAATACAAATGCTATTTGTACATTTCCCCCGCTCTTTATTTTTAATTACGCAGTACAAAGAAGTTGTCATAATGTCCTGCAACCACGAACAGCACGCCAAATTAAAGGCGCTCCCCCGCAGAGAGTGAGTCCGTAATTGGAATCCAGACAGGTGCACCGGCTCCCCGGACAGCGGACAGCAGTGAGGGCAAATCATATCCAAGCATATCAAAAAATATATATCAATTTATTTAGAAAATGTGTTACCAGGAAGTAACACAGTGAGAGTTACCTCTCGTTTTCAGGTATGTCCTGGGCACAGAGTAAAACAAATAATACATGGTTACAAATAGTTACATAAATGAGCAGGTTATACATTATATACAAGACATTGCAGGCACAGTTAGAGATAATATATATTATGGGCGTATGTAACAGTTACAGACCAGATTAAAATGTGAGACAGCTTTAGTTTTGAAAGAACTGAAACTGGTGGCGGCTGTGAGAGTCTCCGGTAGACTGTTCCAGTTTTGGGGTGCAATATTCAGCAATATCTAAGACAAGACAATTAAAACAGTCTGTGGAGATCATTACTCTCAGTGATTCCTGCAAAGTACAATAGTTGAACAGAACCCCTGCATCCAAAAACAAGATGTTGTTCATCACGTCACATGACCCCGCGGCCTCATCTGACGCCGCGTTGCCATGGCGACGAGTCACAGAGCACCTGAACCTCTGTAAGTATAACGTTGCAGCGGCCTCACGCGATCCCCCGGCATTTCATTTACATGCCTTGGGGAAGAGTGCGGGGCCTCTGCAACCGCCCGCGCCCCCCGAGAAAAACCTCCCACCCCCCTGGTGGACGCGCCCGCTGCTCTATTAGACTGAGGTTCTGTTGTTCAACTATTGTACTTTGCAGGCATCACTGAGATTAATCTTGACCTGTCTTAGATATTGCTGAATAAATCGATATCTTTTCTGATATATTGAGTGCTCTATAGGTTTCTGTCTTTTTTTGTACTGTAGGTATATTATTTTTGACCTGTAGCACCGTCGGGGGCAGTTTACTTAAAGCCACACCTTTGACCTGACTATAGCATCATATATTTATACTTAGTCTGTTGCAGATACTGTATTTTGTTTGTTTTCATATATATACATTCCACCCGACCATCAACCTCACACTCACCTATTCCCCGGACTAAGTATATTTCCTTGACCCCACCATTACTATAAATAACAACCAACTACAGACTTCTGTATACCGCAAACCTACAGACAGAGCCAGCTATTTGAGGGACAACAGCTTCCACCCGACACACACCAAACATGCAACCATCTACAGTCAAGCCATATGATACAACTGGATATGCTCCGACACAGCAGACAGAGGCCGGCGGATTAAAGCCTTGAGATCAGATTTCATAAACCGTGGATATAACCACAGAATTGTAGACCAGCAAATCCACAAAGCCACCAGAATGCCAAGAAGTGATCTCCTTGAATACAGACAGAAAGAGACAAGCGACAGGGTACCTTTGGTGGTCACAGATAACCCACACCTAGAAGCCCTACGCAAGATCACCAGGGAACTACAACCCATCCTCCAGGAAGATACAAGACTGCAACAGGTCTTCCCTGAAACACCCTTATTATCATACAGACAACCTCATAATCTTAAGAAAATGATGGTGAGGAGTAAAGTATTCAACAGTACAACTGAATGCAGGACAAGACCATGCCAAGACGCAAGATACAAAACCTGCGCAATGCTCCATACAGCGGGCACAATACAAATACCACACAGGAATCTGGAATACAAAATCAGAGGACGGTTCACCTGTTCCTCCTGCAATGTCGTGTACCTCATTGTGACGATAGCTTCCACAGGCTTATTAATATTACACAAAAATAATTGGGTTTGAATTGAACGAGGCTTAAGATATAATAAATTGTATTTATTCCTTAGAATAAAGGTGAACACAACAGATAATACAGTAACAAACAAGAAGTACACTTACATAAGGGTTGGGGAAGGAGAAGTATGATGTAGCATTTCTCTCAGCAGTCAGGAAATCATTCAGGTGATATCAGGTAACCATATCAGCAAACGAAGACGAATGAAGACTTTGCATGAAGACCAAAAATGAAGACAAAGGATAGATGGGAAACAGCAGGTTATAAACCCTTTGTCCCTCTATCTGTAACATTAAGACCCTGGGATTGGTTTGCAATTATCTCCAGCCAATCTTTGGTGGGGGAACACATTTTAGGACAGGCCCCCCTGCTAGCTGGCACATGTGCAGTAGAACTCTGGGGTCTCCTTTCTGAGGCCCCACATGTGCAAATGGAATGCCAGGCCAGCTACCCCTCCGGATCTTGGACAAGATAACCTGTGTTGGACAGTGATAAGTGGGACACTTAAAAACTGCTATGGTATGCGCCTCCCCCATACTCACAGACAGGGAGGGTAATAAAACCTTTTGAACAAAACTTAAGTTCTAGCCATTGGGACTCTAGGGCCATCTGTCATCCTGATAGCTTCAGAGACATTTCTTTGCTTTGTCCATACCTGGAGACACAGTATTAACGGACTATTAACCCTTGTGCTCCCGGATGGATTCTAGTGTGTGGGTGCAGAAACTGAGGTACAATAACAGAGGGGCAACAGGAAAATACACATTTACAGGTTATAACAGGGGTGAAATCACATTTCTGGATCTCAGTCCAGTTAACCCCTCGTCTCCCTGGTGGGGTCAGGGGTGGCCAAATGGGGTGCAACCCCTTTAATACCGGGCCACCCCCTTTCTCCCTCTACACCTCCCCTTCTTAATGCGTGTCCTGTGGCCCACTGGCCCTAACGGGAAGTGGGGCACTGCTGGCACCATTAATGAATTCAGTCTCAGAGGGATAGTCCTGGCGTGAAAGTCCATCAGCATTGCTGTTTTCACTGCCCTTTTTGTGCTGAATGGTAAATTCAAATTCTTGCAACGCCAAGCTCCATCTCAGCAGTTTGGCATTCTCCCCTGATACCCTCTGTAGCCAACTCAGGGGGTTGTGGTCTGTAATGACCGTGAAAGCCCTCCCATAGACATAGGGCTGGAGCTTTTTGAGTGCCCACACAATGGCCAGGCACTCCTTTTCAATGGTGGCATATGCCACCTCCCTGGGGAGCAGTTTGCGACTGAGATACACCACAGGGTGCTCTTTGCCGTCGTCCCCCACCTGGCTCAACACAGCCCCCACACCAAAGTCTGAGGCATCAGTCTGAATAAGAAAACGCTTGGTATAGTCTGGGGCAGCCAGGATGGGAGCCTCAGCAAGCGCAGTTTTCAGGGCCTGGAAAGCAATTTCACAGGCAGGAGACCAGGTAATAAGCACAGGCAGTTGCTTCTTAGTCAGATCAGTCAGGGGTTTGGCCACGGCGCTGTACTGTGGGACAAATTTCCTATAGTACCCTGCGGTGCCCAAAAATGCCATGACCTGTTTCTTGGTTTTTGGAACAGGCCACTGAACTATGGCTTCTACCTTGGCTGGCTCTGGTTTGAGATGCCCTCCACCCACCCTGTGCCCTAAGTACAGGACTTCTGCCATCCCTACCATACACTTAGTGGGTTTTAAGGTAAGCCCAGCCTCCCTGATCCTATCCAGCACCGCAGCTACATGTCCTATGTGGGATTCCCAGGAATTACTAAAGACAGCAATGTCATCTAAGTAAGCCCTGGCATAGCTCTGCATCCCTTCCAGTAATCTATTGACCAGGCGTTGGAAGGTAGCCGGGGCATTCTTCATCCCAAATGGCATCACCAAAAACTCATAGAGGCCACTTGGAGTGATGAATGCTGACTTCTCTCTAGCCTCCAGGGTCAGGGGAATCTGCCAGTAGCCTTTGCTGAGATCCATGGTGGTCAGATACTTTGCCCCCGCGAGTTCATCTAGTAACTCATCCATGCGGGGCATGGGGTAAGCATCTGACACCGTCCCAGCGTTGAGCAACCGGTAGTCCACACAAAACCGGGTGGTTTTGTCCTTCTTAGGCACTAGGACTACTGGACTTGCCCAAGGGCTCTGGGACGGAGTAATTACCCCTAGGGTCAGCATCTCCTCAATCTCTCTCTCCATACTTGTCTTGACCTCTGCTGACACTCTATAAGCGTGCTTATGCAGAGGCTGCAGGTCCCCTGTGTGTACTGGGTGTTTGGTGAGATGTGTGGTCCCTGGCATGTCAGTGAAGAGGGCGCTATACTTAGCTAGCATGTCCCTGGCTTCTCCCTTCTGCCTAGCACTCAACTGTGCCCCGATCTCTACCTGCTCAACAGTGTTTCCTTGCTTTGCCTCCCCTAGGAGATCAGGCAGAGCATTGCTCGCCGGATCCTCCAGCTTTGGGCTACAAATGGCCATTACTGCTCCCATACTCGGTGCTCTGTATTCCTTTAACATATTAATGTGATATGTCTTGTGCCTCTCGGGCGCTACCTGTACAACATAATTGCACTCATTCACCTTTCGGATAACCGGGTACGGTCCAGACCAGGCAGCCATCAGCTTGTTCTCCCGAGTGGGTTTGAGAACAAGCACCTGCTATCCTGGGATGAATTCTCTGCTACGGGCCTGCTGGTCATACCATTGCTTCTGCTTGGTCTGAGCAGCCCTGAGGTGGTCCTGGGCCACCCCCATAAGCATCTCTAACCGGTCTCTGAGATCTACTACATACTGGATCACTGAAGCATCAGTAGCAGTAGTCTCCCCCTCCCATCCCTCACGGAAGAGGTCCAGAGGTCCACGTACCCTGCGGCCATATAGTAGCTCGAAGGGGGAGAAGCCTGTAGATTCTTGCGGTACCTCTCGGTATGCAAACAGCAAGTGCTGCAGGTGAATCTCCCAGTCTTTCCCCTCCGCCTCTATAAAGGTCCGAAGCATCTGCTTCAGGGTACCATTAAACCTCTCACATAATCCGTTGGTTTGGGGATGGTAAGGGGTAGTGCGCTGGTGCTGTACACCGCAGGCATCCCAGAGACAATGTAACAGTTCACTCATGAACTGCGACCCCTGATCAGTTAGGATCTCACTAGGGAAACCTACCCTAGCAAAAATGTTCAGCAAAGCTGCTGCCACTGTCTTGGCACTTATGGTGCCCAGCGCTACCGCCTCAGGGTACCGGGTGGCAAAATCCACCACCGTGAGGATGTAGCGCTTCCCTGACCTGCTAGGAATCATGAGGGGTCCTATCAGGTCCATCGCTACCTTCTGGAAGGGTTCCCCTATTATCGGTAGGGGTTTCAGGGGTGCCTTCACACGGTCGCCCGCCTTACCCACTCACTGGCAGGCATCACAGGAGCGGAGGAAATCAGCCGCATCTCGGGATGCCCCCGGCCAGAAGTAACGCTGCAATAACCGGGCTCGCGTCCTGGTGACCCCCTGATGTCCCGCTAACGGAATAGAGTGAGCTACCCGTAACAATTGCTGTCGGTACCCCTGGGGCACTACTAGCTGTCGCTTACCGGTCAATCCCTTCTCTATCCCCGGGTTCCCTTCTTCTCTGTATAGGAGTCCTTTATGCCATAGGCAGCGCTCAGTGCCCTCCCCTGCCTGAGATTCAGACGCCCGAAGTCTCACGCCGGCCAGGGTAGGGTCTGCCTTCACTGCCTCCCTAAACTGGGCTCCTAAATCTGGCCACCCCCCAGTCATGTCATTGTCAGGGGACAAGGTAAGGGGAAACAGTAAGTCAGCCTGTGGTTGCAACTGATCCTGGCTTACCTCCCCGGGCTCCTCTGTGCCCTCCGCTAACGTTGGTCCCAAAGGCTGGGGGACTGGGGTGGCCACCGCCGGCATTGCCGCGGTCTGGCTCCGGGTAACCGCCGCCACGGTAGCGGGCTGGGGCACACGGTCGTAGGTGCAGGTCATCGGTCCCAGGTCGTTGCCCAAAAGAATTTCAGCATCCAAACCTGGTAAAACCCCCACCTCCCGCACACCCTTGCCCACCCCCCAATCCAAAAAGATGCGGGCCACCTGCAGGAAACGTGGTTCTCCGTCAGCCACAGTGATCTGCATCCCAGGGCCTGGGAGCAATTCCTCTGGCCGGACCATATCAGGTCGGACCAGGGTCACTGCAGCTCCTGAATCAAGCAAGCCGACTGCTGGCCGGTCACCGACTGTGACCGGGGTGAGATGCTTGCTCCAGCCGTCCGTCTGCTGCAGGTCTGCGCTGTGCTGTCCGCCGCTCCTGGCTGTAGGCACCGATGAAACCGGGGTAGGGGTGACATGGGACGTCTCGCTGAAAGTTGTTTCCATGACCGGTCCTGGTTCTTTGGTGGAAGCCACCCGTACGCGGGCTACCGGCTTCGCAGCTGGGGTGCGTTGCCCTCGATAGGGTCCATTGGAACGCAGGGGTTCCGGGCAATCTGGTCTGATGTGACCAGTGCTGTTGCAATTGTAGCACCGGCGCTCATGCCGGAGCTCTCCCGCCTTCTGTGACCCGCTGCCCGCAGGCGGCTTTTGGGCCCACTGGGGGGTACTCACAGCTTTCTTGGCCGGCGCCGTTGGGGTTACCACTTGGGCTGGTACCTTGGCGGTCATCTGGGACCGGCTGACCACATAGTCATCGGCCATCCTCGCCGCCTCGGTGTAGGTCTTGGGCTTTTTATCATACACAAAAGCCCTCACCGCCGGCGGGCACTGCTGCATGAGCTGCTCCTGAAAGATGAGGTCCAGCAGGCGTTGGTAAGTCTTGGCCTCAGAACCCTCCACCCAGTGTAACCCGTACAAAGCCATGCGGGTCACATAAGTGACATAGGTCTCCTGAGGGTGCCTCTCCTCCAGCCGGAACTTACCCCGGTAAGCTTCAGGGGTAAAACCGTGCTGAAACAGCAAAAGTTCTTTCAGGTGGTCATAGTCATCAGCAAACTCATCTGGAAGCGCCATCAAGGTCTGCTTAGCCAAGCCGGAGAGTAGCGGGTCCAGGCGTGCAACCCTATGCTGGGGAAGCACCCCGTACCGCCGGCACTGCGTTTCAAAGTTCCTTAGAAACATGTCAATCTGATCAGTGCCCTCCACATACTTGGTGAGATTGTGCTTGTCCAGTTGGAGTCCATCTTTGGGGGGTCGGACCGGGGGGCAATAAGCGGGTCTGTTCACTGCCATAGAGATAAACTGTAGCCGCTCCTCCGGTGTCCCTCGGTCTCCCCACGCTGTTATCAGTGCCAGCATTTCAGGGGTAAACGGGCTGGTAGCCGCAGCTATCAGTGCCCCTCCTGCTGCACTTGTCCTGGGAGGTGCACTTGGTCCCTCCCCGGGATCCTGCCAGCCCGGCACTGGGTTCAGTCCCTGATCTCCGGGCGGCTGTAAAAGGGCAAGCTGAGCTACTTCCAGGACCTCTGGATGCTCAGCTTCATATGCGGTGACTGCAACAACCATGTCCTCGACCTCCTGGTCCACATATTCCAGTCCATAGGCACGGCACTTGTCTTTTAGCTGATTTCTAGTTCTCAGGTAATAGAGGTTCTCCGCTTCACTCATGGCTCCGAGTTCTGGGTCGCAGCAGTGAGGTGGTGTGACAACTTGCGTTACTTGTTGCACTACTGTGTGTTCAATATCTTTAGTCCCAGGAACTTGCAATTACCATCAAGTTCCCACTGGATCACAGTACCCCGCAGAATACTGTAATCCAGGTCCAGTTCAATCCCGCCAGCTGCCACCAGTTTTATTAATACGCCTGTGACGATAGCTTCCACAGGCTTATTAATATTACACAAAAATAATTGGGTTTGAATTGAACGAGGCTTAAGATATAATAAATTGTATTTATTCCTTAGAATAAAGGTGAACACAACAGATAATACAGTAACAAACAAGAAGTACACTTACATAAGGGTTGGGGAAGGAGAAGTATGATGTAGCATTTCTCTCAGCAGTCAGGAAATCATTCAGGTGATATCAGGTAACCATATCAGCAAACGAAGACGAATGAAGACTTTGCATGAAGACCAAAAATGAAGACAAAGGATAGATGGGAAACAGCAGGTTATAAACCCTTTGTCCCTCTATCTGTAACATTAAGACCCTGGGATTGGTTTGCAATTATCTCCAGCCAATCTTTGGTGGGGGAACACATTTTAGGACAGGCCCCCCTGCTAGCTGGCACATGTGCAGTAGAACTCTGGGGTCTCCTTTCTGAGGCCCCACATGTGCAAATGGAATGCCAGGCCAGCTACCCCTCCGGATCTTGGACAAGATAACCTGTGTTGGACAGTGATAAGTGGGACACTTAAAAACTGCTATGGTATGCGCCTCCCCCATACTCAAAGACAGGGAGGGTAATAAAACCTTTTGAACAAAACTTAAGTTCTAGCCATTGGGACTCTAGGGCCATCTGTCATCCTGATAGCTTCAGAGACATTTCTTTGCTTTGTCCATACCTGGAGACACAGTATTAACGGACTATTAACCCTTGTGCTCCCGGATGGATTCTAGTGTGTGGGTGCAGAAACTGAGGTACAATAACAGAGGGGCAACAGGAAAATACACATTTACAGGTTATAACAGGGGTGAAATCACATTTCTGGATCTCAGTCCAGTTAACCCCTCGTCTCCCTGGTGGGGTCAGGGGTGGCCAAATGGGGTGCAACCCCTTTAATACCGGGCCACCCCCTTTCTCCCTCTACACTCATCATGTGCATGAAAAGCCCAGGGGGCTGCTACTACATAGTAGGTGAGACGGGACATGGGCTAAACAAGAGAAGGAATCTGCATCGCCACAGCATCACACGCGGAACAAAAGACAGTCCTGTCGGTGAACAATTCTCTGACTCTGGCCATAAGATGAACGATCTGAAGGTGGCCATACTCAAAGGTAATCTTAAAACACCAAAAGAGAGACGGTTGCATGAATATAAATGTATGCAACTATTAGGGACCCTTAGCGATGACCTAAACCGAGACCGCAGTTTTATGAGTCACTACTGACACGAGAGAACTCTCTTCCCATGAGTGCTAAAGGCCCTATCTATACATACTGTGCTATATGTATGCACACACAGCTGTCTCATACACATACAAATAATCCATGTAATTCCATCTCTATATACCAATAGGGACCACATAGTATCTACACACAATTTTAGTAATGCAACACTCTCTCACATTTCCACACCTACCCACACTACTGATATACACTCCCACTCCACACACACCTTTTGAAAAGCGCTGTACACACTGTGGGCTCTTTATACATTTATATTTACATACATACACACACTCTTACAAAACTAACATTCAGGGACTATTTCACAACTCAAGTCATAAATTGCATACTACACAGGGGGAGGGATAGGTTTCAGTCAGATACATTCCAAGAGACACTGTTTTTAAGTTAAACCTCTTGCCTGCTTTATTCATTGTAACATCGCCGGAAGAAGAGATCAGGGTATCTCGAAAGCTCGCACAAAATAAAAGCATTTCGTTAGCCACGGAACAGTATAATATATTCAATATATATATATATATATATATACATATATACATATATACAATGCCGTCTGGTGGACTCCAAAAGCAAACAATGGTATATAAAGGGCTATAAAATGTGGGGTGCTCGCAGAAAGACTGGGAACCCAAACCAGTCCAAAACAATATAGAAAAGAGAAAAATCTGAAGCTTGAAGACGGACCCATAGTGCTCCGAAACGTGGCTCAAACTGCTGTGTTCGGTTACTTCACCTTTTTTTTTTTGTTTCAAATATTTTTATTGGGTTTTTCCAAAAATGGGGAAGGAGAACAAAAAAGGGGAAATAAATAACAACATACAACAATAATCATATACATATAGGTATCAGAATAATAATCATAGGGTTGACCATTTACATACACCAAATACCATCTATTGCGCACAGTAAACATATATAGGCACGCCTGAATAACTTGGGCAGACGCCAGGCATAACCGCACTTTATCCATATACAGGGAGGGTAAAAATAAACAAACAAAAAGATGCAGGAGTGTAACTGGGAAGGGGAGGGGGAGGGAGGGGGGGGGAGGGGGTAATTACCAGCTCCGTCGTGTTGCTAACGATATTCTGGACAACCAACCAGAATTTTTGTATAGCAGGACAGGGCCACCAAATATGTACCATATCCTCCTTTTGGCCGCAACTCCTCCAACACAGATCGGGTTCCTCAGGGTAAATCTGTCTCAATCTACTTGGAGTCAGGTACCATTGAAATAAAATCAAGTATATATTCTCTTTGGTCGCGGTGCAAATGGAAGTTTTTGCTGCGGAGCCCCAGATATCCCCCCAGTCATCTCTATCAATTTCCATATTAAGATCTTCAGCCCGTTAGAGCATATAATAATGTTCTGGAGTGTTCACGGGAGACTCCCTTCCAGGTATAACCCTGAAATCAGGCCCCTCGGATAGACACCCCTCTTACAGAGCACCTCAAACCTTGTGAAGGCAAGACTGCGGGATTTCTTATAAAGAGAATGCCTAATTTGTAGATAAAAGTGGAGGTTCGGGGCCTCAAATTTATCCCGAAGTTCTTGGAGACGGAGAATCTTCCCTTTGTCCACACAATGAGCTATTGTCTTGATATTTCTACTCTGGAACTGGTCAAATTGTTTCGGGTCACAGCCAGGGGGAAATTCCGGGTTATTAAATAGAGGGGTCAACTGGGACAAGGAGGAGATTAAGCTTATATTTCCCCCTGTCTTTGCTCCAAATATCCCACATGCATATCATCTGGCCCAATTTGAACATTTAGTTCCCAGTTGGGGGTCCAAATATACAGAATAAATACCTTTCTTGACAACATCATCTTGGTGAGTGGCTGCACATTTTTCTCTTTTATATATTATATATATATATATACACTAGGGCCCTGCTTCTCGGCGATCCGCCAATAAGGCGGTACCGAGAAGGGGGCCGCCATGTCTGCACACGCGCAGAATGGGGGGCTGCCGAGGTTGTACATGCGCAGAACGGAGGTTACGCATGCGGAGATCGGTGGTCGCGCCATGCGCAAAAGGGGGACTGCAGGGGATGCCGAAAATCACTGGTTCCGCTTCGGAAATTTTCGCTTTGCGGCGTGGCCATAGAACGGTACCCGCCGTATTAGTGTGGCCATACTGTATGTATATATATATATATATATATATATACAGTGCTCGACAAATAATGATAACCATTCGCCCGTTGCGAGTGGATTTAGGCCGCTGGCGAGCCGTGCTGCAGCTCTATGAATTCCCCTGCTCCTGCCAATTTTTTTTTTTTTTTTTTAATAAATAAATAATCTCCCTCCCTGATTGGGTTAACGCGGGGAAGAGCTCCTTCCCCTGATCTCCTCCCCCTCCTGATCTCCTCCCGTGAGTCAGGGGGAGCCCGGCCGGGTGCCTGTTCATTACATTTTAAAAAAAAGTAAAAAAAAAAATGGCGGCGATTTCCTTGGTCCCGGCGCGCATGCACAGAGCAAGCAGGGTGTCCTGCCCTCTGTGCTGCCTGTGGGCCCTCTGTGCTGCCTGTGGGCCCGCTGCCTGCCCCCCCCAGCAACCCAGAATCCCCCGCACCCTCACCCCCCCCCCCCCCGCTCCCCACGTGGGACGGAGGGGGAAGCCCAAAACAAGCGCCGCGCGCAATCTAGCCCCCTCCGCTCCCTCCCCCCTCCGCTCCCTACGTGGGACGGAGGGGGAAGCCCAAAGCAAGCCCCGCGCGCGCAACCCACGTGGGACGGAGGGGGAAGCCCAAAGCAAGCCCCGCGCGCAACCCACGTGGGACGGAGGGGGAAGCGCCAACCCAGCTTCCCCCGTGCGCGCCTCCTGCGCATGATCTCCCCCTAATCAC